>NW_016107952.1:100735-222714 GCF_001604975.1 Cebus imitator | reverse complement strand
TTTTTTTCCCCTGGAATCTACTGTCCTGGTTCTCTGCTCAGTCCCCTTTTTGAACCAGCATATGGGCGACTTCCCGTGGCTCCAATGGCCAGCCTAAAGGGCCCCCGGACCAGTGTATTTTGTACGGAGAACCGCGGCTCCGGGGCGCCGACAAAGCAGCCGCGCGGCGCAAAGCAGTGGCTCTGGCCGGCACAGCCGCGTTGGCTGAAATAGCCGCGCTGGCGACCGTGGAGCTCCTCTGCCCGGGAGTTTCCTAGTCTGTGGGCAATAAAAACGCGGCGTCCACTCACCCTCTGTGCTTTCACTGGGAGCTGCAATCCTGAGCTGTTCCTAAACGGCCATCTTGGATCTTCATAAGTTTTTTTTTTAATTGTACTTTATGTTTTGGGACACATGTGCAGAATGTGCAGGTTTGTTACATAGGTATACGTGTGCCGTGGTGGTTTCCTGCACCTATTGACCTGTCTTCGAAGTTCTCTCAACCCCTACCCTCCAACAGGCTCTGTTGTATGTTTTTCCCTTACCTAGGTCCATGTGTTCTCATTGTTCAAGTCCCACTTATGAGTGAGAACATGCAGTGTTTGGTTTTCTGTTCCTGTGTTAGTTTGCTGAGGATGAACTTTATCCATGTCCCTGCAAAGGATATGATCTCACTCCTTTGTATGGCTGTGTAGTATTCTATGGTGTATATGTACCACATTTTCTTTGTCCAGTCTATCACTGATGAGCATTTGGGCTGGTTCCATGTCTTTGCTATTGTAAATAGTTCTGTAATAAACATACATGTGCATGTGTCTTTATAGTAGAATGATTTATATTGTTTTGGGTATATACTCAGTAATGTGATTGCTGGGTCAAATGGTATTTCTGGTTTTAGATCTTTGAGGAATTACCATACTGTCTTCCACGATGGTTGAACTAATTTGCATTCCTTCCAACAGTGTAAAATCATCCCTATTTCTCCACAGGCTCGCCAGCATCTATTGTTTCTTGACTTTTTAATCATCTCTATTTTGACTGACATGAGATGGTATTTCATTGTGGTTTTGATTTGCATTTCTCCAATGATCAGTGATGTTGAGCTTTTTTTTCATGTTTGCTGGCTACATAAATTTCTTCTTTTTAGAAGTGTCTGTTCATATCATTTGCCCACTTTTTGACAGGGTTGTTTTTTTCTTGTTTGTTAAGTTTCTTTTAAATTCTCTATATTAGACCTTTATCAGATGGGTAGATTGCAAAACTTTTCTCCCATTCTGTAGATTGACTCCTCACTCTGATGATAGTTTCTTTTGCTGTGCAAAAACTCTTTAGTTTAATTAGATCTCATTTGTCAATTTTGGCTTTTGTTGTAATTGCTTTTGGCATTTTCATGATGAAGTGTTTGCCCATGCCTATGTCCTGAATGGCATTGCCTAGGTTTTCTTCTAGGGTTTTCATGGTTTTGGGTTTAACATTTAAGTCATTAATCCATCGTGAGTTAATTTTTGTATAAGGTGTAAGGAAGAGGCCCAGTTTTAGTTTTCTGCATATGGCTAACCAGTTTTCCCAACAACATTTATTGAGTAGGAGATCATTTCCCCGTTGCTTGTTTTGTCAGGTTTGCCAAAGATCAGATGGTTCCAGATGTGTGGTGTTACTTCTGAGGTCTCTGTTCTGTTCCATTGATCTATATGTCTGTTTTGGTACCAGTACCATTCTGTTTTGGTACCAGTACCATGCTGTTTTGGTTACTGTAGCCTTGTAGTGTAGTTTGAAGTCAAGTAGCATAATGCCTCCAACTTTGTTCTTTTTGCTTAGGATTGTCTTGGCTATATGGCATCTTCTTTGATTTCACATGAAATTTAAAGTAGTTTTTTCTAATTCTGTGAGGAATGTCAATGGTAGTTTGATGGGAATAACATTGAATCTATACATTACTTTGGGCAATGTGGCCATTTTCAAGATATTGATTCTTCCTATCCATGAGGATGAAATATTTTTCCATTTGTTTGTGTCCTCTCTTATTTCCTTGAGCAGTGGTTTGTATTTCTCCTTGAAGAGGTCTTCACGTCCCTTGTTAGCTACCGTGGGCAGAACTTCCAATACTATGTTGAATAGGAGTGGTGAGAGAGAGCATCCTGTCTCTACTACCAGTTTTCAGAGGGAATGCTTCCAGCTTTTGCTCATTCAATGTTATATTGGCTGTGGGTTTGTCATAAATAGCCCTTATTATTTTGAGACATGTTTCATCAATACCTAATTGACTGAGAGTTTTTAACATGAAGGGATGTTGAATTTTATCAAAAAGCCTTTTCTGCATCTATTGAGATATTCATGTGGTTTTTGTCTTTAGTTCTGTTTATGTGATGGATTATGTTTATTGACTTGTGTAGGTTGAACCAGCCTTCCATCCGAGGGATGAAGGCAACGTGATCGTGGTAGATAGATTTTTTGATGTGCTGCTGGATTTGGTTTGCCAGTATTTTATTGAGGATTTTTGCATTGATGTTTATCAGGGATATTGGCCTGAAGTTTTCTTTTGTGTGTATGTGTGTTTCTTCCCAGTTTTTGTATCAGGATGATGCTGGCTTCATAAAGTGACTTAGGGAGGAGTCCCTCCTTTTTAATTGTTTGAAATAGTTTCAGAAGGAATGTTACCAGCTCCTCTTTGTACCTCTGATAGAATTCAGCTGTGAATCCATCTGTCCAGGGCTTTATTTTGTTGGTAGGCTTGTAATTACTGCCTCAATTTCAGAACTTCTTATTTGTCTATTCAGGGGTTTGACTTCTTTCTGATTTAGTCTTGGGAGGGTGTATGTGTCCAGGAATTTATTCATTTCTTCTAGATTTTCTAGTTTATTTGCATAGAATTGTTTGTAGCATTCTCTGAAGGTAGTTTGTATTCCTGTGGGGTAAGTGGTGATATCCCCTTTATCTTTTTGTATTGTGTCTACTTGATTCTTCTCTCTTTTCTTCTTTATTAGTCTAGCTAGGGGTCTATTTGTTAAAAAAAAAAGTTTATGGATTCATTGATTTTTTGGAGGGTGTTTTGTGACTCTATCTCCTTCAATTCTGCTCTGATCTGGGTTACCTCTTGTCTTCTGCTAGCTTTTGGATTAATTTGCTCTTACCTCTCCAGCTCTTTTAATTGTTATATTAGGGTGTCGATTTGAGATTATTCTAGCTTTCTGATTTGAGCATTTAGTGCTACAAATTTCCCTCTTAACACTGCTTTAGTTGTGTCCCAGAGATTCTGGTATATTGTGTCTTTGTTCTCATTCATTTCAAGGAGCCTCTTGATTTCTGCCTTAATTTTATTATTTACCCTGGAGTCATTCAGGAGCAGGTTGTTCAATTTTCATGCAATTGTGTGCTTTTCAGTGAATTTCTTAATCCTGAGTTTTAATTTGATTGCACTTTTGTCTGAGAGACTATTTATTATTATTTCAGTTCTTTTGCATTTGCTGAGAAGTGTTTTACTACCAATTATGTGGCCAGTTTTAGAATAAATGCCATGTGGCACTGAGGAGAATGTAAATTCTGTTGATTTAGAGTGGAGAGTTCTGTAGATGTCTATTAGGTCCATTTGATCCAGAGCTGAATTCAAGTCATAAATATCTTTGTTAATTTTCTGTCTCATTGAACTGTCCAGTATTGACAGTGAGGTGTTAAAGTCTCCCACTATTACTTTGTGGAAGTCTAAGTCTCTGCATAGGTCTCTAAGAACTTGTTTTATGAATCTGAGTGGTCCTGTATTAGGTGCATATATATTTAGAATAGTTGGCATTTCTTGTTGAATTGTTCCCTTTACAATTATGTAATACCCTTCTTTGTCTTTTTTTGATCTTTGTTGGTTTAAAGCCTGTTTTGTCAGAGACTGGAATTGTAAGCCCCACTGTTCTTTGCTTTCCATTTGCTTGGAAAATTTTCCTCCATCTCTTTATTTTGAGCCTCTGTGTGTCTTTGCACGTGAGATGGGTCTCCTGAATACAGCACACCAATGGGTCTTGACTCTATCCAATTCACCATTCTGTGTCTTCTTGGTTCAATCTTGAGAAGTTTTATGTTTCCAGGAATTTATCGATTTCTTCTAGGTTTTCTAGTTTTTATGCACAGAAGTGTTCATAGTAGTCTCTAGGGGTTTTTTGTATTTCTGTGGAGTTGGTGGTAATGTCCCCCTCCCCTTTTTTTATTACTTTCAAATAACAATATCAATCTTATTTATTCTTTCAAATAACAAACTCCAAGATTCATTGACCTTTTTAATGCTTTTTTGTGTCACAATTTCTTTCAACTTGCCTCTATTTTTTTTTTTATTTCTACTAGCTTTGGAGTTGGTTTCCTCTCCTTTTTCATGTTCTTTTAGTTGTGATGTTATGTTGTTAAATTGAGATCTTTCTAAATTTTTGAAGTGGTCATTTATTGCTATAAATTTCCCTCTTAACACTGCCTTAGCTGTGTCCCAGAGATGCTGGTATGTTGTATCTTTGTTCTCGTTAGTTTCAAAGAACTTCTTGATTTCTGTCTTAATTTCATTATTTACCCAAAAGTCAATCAGGAAAGGTTATTCAATTTCCATTGACTGTATGGTTTTGAGAAAATTTCTTAGTATTGATTTCTATTTTTATCACACCGTGGTCTGAAAGAGTGGTTGTTATGATCTCAGCTCTTTTGCATTTGCTTAGGAGTGTTTTGTGTCCAATTATGTGGTTAATTTTAGAGTCTGTGCTGCATAGTAATAAGAAGAATGTATATTCTGTTGGTTTGGGGTGGAGAGTCCTGTAGATGTCTATCAGATCCATTTGATCCATTGCTGAGTTCGGATCCTGAATATCTTTGTTAATTTTCTGCCTTGGTAGTATGTCTAATATCATCAGTGGGGGTGTTAAAGTCTTGCACTATTATTGTGTGGGAGTCTAAGTCTCTTTGAAGGCCTCTAAGAACTTGCTTTATGAATTTGTGTGCTCTTGTGTTGGGTGCATATATATTTAGGATATTTAGGTCTTCTTGTTGAATTGGACACTTTACCATTATGTAATACCCTTCTTTGTCTTTTTTGATTTTTGTTGGTTTAAAGTCTGTTTTGTCTGAAATTAGGATTGTAACTCCTGCCTTTTCCTGTTTTCCATTTTCTTGGTAGATTTTTCTCCATTCTTTTATTTTTAGCCTATGGGTTTCATTGCATGTGGGTTGGGTCTCTTGAAGAAAACGTAACAGTGGGTCTTGGTTCTTTATTCAGCTTGTCATCTGTTCCCTTTAATTAGGGGCATTTAGTCCACTTAAATTCAAGATTAGTATTGATAAGTATGGATTTCATCCTGTGATCATGATGTTAGCTGGTTATTACACAGACTTGTTTGTGTGGTTCCTTTATAGTGTCACTGGTCTGTATACTTGTCTTTTTGTGGTGGCTGGTAATGGTTTTTTCCTTTCCATATTTAGTGCTTCCTTTAGGAGCTCTTGTAAGGCAGATCTGGTGGTAATGAATTCCCTCAGCATTTGCTTGTCTGAAAAGGATCTTATTTCTCCTATGTTTATGAAGCTTAGTTTGATCAGATATGAAATTCTTGGGTCGAACTTCTTTTTTTTTTTTTTCAGAATTTTGAATATTGGCTCCCAATCTCTTCTGGATTGTAGGCTTTCTGCTGAGAGGTCTGTGTTAGTCTGATGGGCTTCCCTTTGTAGGTGACCTGACTTTTCTCTCTAGCTGCCTTTAACATTTTTTTCTTTATTTTGACCTCAGAGAATCTGATGATTATATGTCTTAAGGATGAACTTCTTCTGAAGTATCTTACTGGGGTTCTCTGTATTTTCTGGCATTTGAATGTTGGCCTCTCTAGCTAGGTTGTGGAAATTCTCATGAATGATATCCTTAAATATGTTTGCCAAGTTGCTTACACTATCCCCATCCTGTTCAGGGACACCAATGAGTTCTAGATTTGGTGTCTTTACATAAACTCATATTTCTTGGAAGTTTTATTTGTTCCTTTCCATTCTTTTTTTTCTCTATTCTCATCTCACTGTCTTATTTTAGAAAGCCAGCCCTCAGACTCCAAGACTCTTTCCTGTTCTGCTATTAATACTTGTGATTGCATTAAGAAATTCTTATAGTGTGTTTTTCAGCTCTATCAGGTCAGTTATGTTCTTTTCTATACTGGCTATTTTGTCTTTCAGCTCCTGTATCATTTTTTTGTGCTTTTTACCTTCCTTGGATTGGGTTTCAATGTACTCCTGCATCTTAGTAATTTTTTGTTCTCATCTATATTCTGAATTCTATTTCTGTCATTTCAGTCATTTTGCTCAGTCAGAACTCTTGCTGGAGAGGTAGTGTGGATATTTGGAGGAAAGAAGGCACTCTGGCTTTTTGAGTTGTCCGAGTTCTAGTACTGGTTCTTTCTTATCTTTGTGGATTGATGTTTCTTTAATCTTTGAGGTTGCTGATCTTTGAATGGATTTTTTTCTTTTATCCTATTTGATAACCTTGAGGGTTTGATTGTGGTATAAGGTGAGTTCAGCTGACAGGCTTTATTTCTGGAAGATTTTATGGGGCCAATGCTCAGCTCCCATAAACTTGTATCAGGACTTGTATTGGGCACTGGTTTTGTTCTCTGGCTCCTTGAGATTAGGAATCCACTGCATTGGGAAGGCCAAAGTGCTCCAGACTTCTGGCCATTACACTCTGATGGGCGGTGTCAGCCAAAGCATTTCATAGTATGGTGGCAGTGGGATCCAGCCTTGTTTGCATGTGCCAGTAGTGGCAGCAGTAGCATCATGACAGGGTACATGCTTGTTGGCTATAGCAGGGTGCTAGAGGGTGCCGGGCTGCCTGCTTCCATGTAGCCATTTAGCACAGTGGTGAAGGTAGCATGGCTTGAGGCGGTGTGGTGCCCTTACTGGTGACTATACACATGATCATGCTTATGTTTGTAGTTAGCATAGAGGCAAGGCAGTGGCAGGCACAGGCCTGTGTGAGCATTCTTGCACCACAGGCAGGAGTGATCTCTTAGGGTGGAGGAGGGTTCACTGTTCTTTGTGTATAGTTTCACTCCCATGGCAGTGTTGATACAAGGGCAGGGCTGGCTGACTCTGTGCCCACCAAGATGCCATCTGCAATGGCAGTCCAATGGAGGTAGGAGGGGACAGTGTGCACTCCTGCTGCAGCAGTGGTAAGGCGGCTGCATGCACGCATATATGCTGGTGGAACAAGAAAGGCAAAACTCCTCCATGCATACATGCACCAGCAAAGCAGTGTCAGGTGTTGCCATGGGCCTGGAGGAAGTTGCAGTGTGGGAAGGGAGCAGGTGGGCTGGTGTGTGGCCTTGGAGGCCACTCCACTGGAGCTCTCTTCTGGTCAGGCACAGTCTGCCAGCACAGGAGCTATGATGTAGGCCCCCAGGGCACCCAAAGCTGCCCCACAAGCAGGCATGGCCAGACTGGGGCCTTAGGAGAGGTTAGCAGACCAAGGAATGCTCAGGTTGGATTGGCCCAGTCTGATGGGCAAGACTGCCCTGCAGTGTTCAGATGAACAGTTCCCCTAGGGCTAAAGTCTCCTATGGGACCAAGTCGAGCCTACGGAGATGGGCATCCCTGGTCATGCTCCACTAGAGACACTCAGGCACCAAACCCTCTGGGCTTCACATCAGCTGGCTTGCTGCCATTACCACTTCTCTAAACAGCTTTCCCTGCCAATTCAAGTATCCTTGGTGGTTGAGGTGTCTCTCCTGCCAGGATTCCAGAGGCCCATGGTGAGAGCAGGTTGCTCCTTGCCAGTTCAGCTCATTCATTCCCCTATGGTTGTTGGGGACCAGGAACAAATCCTGTTGTGCAGCAGCCCCATGCAGGGTTCCCAGCTTCCTCCCTCTTCAGCCCAGCTTCTGTGTCTTCCCTTTCTCCACCCTTGGTACCTTCCCTCTGATCTGTTAGAAATGTTCCAGTTATCTTGTTTCCTCAGTAACAGCTGTTCCACCTGGCTGCAGCTGTTTGGCCGTCTTGCCCAGCATTAAGGTGCAATTTTCTCTGCATGTGAAATGAGACCCCATCTCACTGATAGTCCCAGTACTGTGTGTGTGTTACTGGTGTTTACTGTTATTTCCACAGGACACATCCTCCAACCTGCTGACCTCCATCCTCATTCACACTCTACCTCTTCTCCAGTGACCTGAATCCCATGCCCCTGAACCCATTCTGGCATTTTACTCCTGCAGGAATTGCCACTGTCAGCTAGGTCATTCCCATCTACATCAAGTAAGTACTACAGTACCTGTCAGCCTTAAGAAAAATTACGTGTCCTTGACCCTGCTTTTTTCTCCTTCTACAGGATCATTTATCTGCTTCTTGTTGCAGTAAAACTACTCAAAAAAAAAAAAAAGCTGTATTCACTGTCTTCACTTCTTCTTTTTCATTTCTTCTTGAGATCATCCAAACAGGCTTTGATCCTCACTACTTCACAAAAACAGTCTTTTTAAGGTCACCGGGGGCATCCCTGTTGCAAACCCAATGGTTCAGTCTTTGTCCTCTTCTGATCGGCCTTCTGCAGTATTTGGCACTATTCACTCCCTGCTCCTTCCAACGTGTTCTTCCTTTGGCTCCTGGGATACCCCTCTTCTGGTTTTCTGCATACCTCATTTCCTAGCTTTGCCTCTTCCAGGTCTCTAAATTACCATCTTCCTCAGAGCATAGTCCTCTTTTCTAATTACATTCACCTCCCAAGAAATCTCCTCCACTTTCATACTTTAAGTGGCATCTATCTGTTAGTTCCTGTGAACTCCAGGATTGTACATCCAACTACCCACTCAACATCTCTACATCTCGCTTTCTCTTACACCCTACATCCAATCCATCAGCAAATCCTGTTGGCTATATCTTCAAATTTATTCAACTTCTTACCTCCCTTCACTAACTAGTCCTAGCCATACTGATCTCTCTCCTTGACTATCACAGTAGAAACAAACAAAAAGCAGAGAGAGAGAAAACATCAACCACCACCAAGAAAGTTAAAATTTTCCAGTGGTGCAGCCATGAGAAGGAATGATTTCATGTCTTTTGTAACAACATGGATAGAGCTGGAAGCCAGTATGTACCCAGTTTCGCTATGTGGGCCAGCCTGTTCTTGAACTCCTGTCCTGTTTCCGCGTCTATACTTGTCTCCCCATAGTGAATTGCTACATGGCAGCAAGAGTTATCTTTTTAAAATGTAGACCATATTATATCATTCTCCTGCTCAAAACTCTCCAATAGCTTCCCCCAAAATTCTAAAGGCCTATAATGCCCCACATGATCTGACCCTTAATTATATCTTTAATCTCATGTCCTAACACTCCTTCTCTATCACTGCTCCAACCCCACTGGCCAACTTGCTGTTCTTGGAGCATGCCAAGAGTGCTCCCAGCAGGGCCTCCATCCTTGCTATTCCCTGTGCTGAACCCCTTCTCCCAGAGAGTAGAGAGCCTGTTGCAATAGTTTTCTATTGCTGTAGTTATTTTAGAAATTAACACATATTTAGGAGCTTAAAACAACACCCATTTACTGCCTCACATTTCTGCAGGTCAGAACCACCACTGTGGCTGGAGCATTCCACTCCTAGGTATATTGCCAATAGGTATATTTCCAAAAGAACATGTACATGAGAGAACCAAGAAATGTGTGCAAGGATGTTCAGAGAGCCTTCTTCATGATACCCTCGTATGAGAAAGAGCCTTAACTAATATTCATCAACAGTAGAATGGATGAATAAATAAATGCTGTATATTCCAGAGATGGAATGCTAGACAATAAAAAGAGTGAACATATTATAGCCATAGACAATGATATAGATAAATCTAAATAACTCAATTTTGAGGGAAATAAGTCAAAAACCTAAAATGTGTGATTCCATTTAGTTAAGTGAGTTCAAAACACGTTGAAACTATAATATAGGGATAAGGCATATGTGACAAAACTACATAGGAACAAAAGGAGTAGTCACAGTACAAGCCAAGATGATTTCCTTTGTGGAGAGGGATGAGGTAGGGATGGGAGGGGATTCTGAACATTCTCTTCTTGATATGGGTGGTGGCCACGCAGGGCTCTGCTTTATGGAAAGATTATTGAGCTATACAATTTTGATTTATGTAGGGGTTTTTTGTATATATTATAGAACAAACAGAAAAGAATACATACACCTGGAAATACAGGTTTAGAGGAAACTGTTCTGTATCTGGAAATCAAGGCCCGGTATGGGTTTTATTTGATGGGAAAGGGAACCATTGAAAGGTTTGTTTGCTAGGCAGACAGGGGATCTTTTTGCCAAAACAATATAAATCCAAATAAATGAGAAGTTTTTCTATAATTCTACCATTTTCACTTTTGAGTATTTATTTTGAAAAGTTTACCATCCTTGCTAGATAAATGGATAAAATAGGATATGGCCTTAATTTTCAAAACTTTAAAAAATATATATAGGTCAATGTTTCATGTCACTAACCAGTCTTCATAATAATTTTTATTGACTTTCTAATGTTCATTTGAGTGGATTTTCCTTAATTTACTGACCCATTCTCTTATATTACTTTAAATCCATTTTGACATTTCATTATTATAGGCAATGCCTCATAAGCATCGCATCCCCATTGAATGATTGCCTTGGAATACATTCTCAGAGTATTATTTTAAGGTCAAAGATTATGAATATTTTAATGAATATTGATACTTGCAAATTACTTTCCAAAAGAATTTTTACTAGTTCATATTGCCAATATGGATGAGCCGGTTCATTCATTTAGTCATTCAGCAAATATTTAATGAGCACCTCTTTATTCCAGGACTACCTCTGCTGTTAGAGCATTCAATGTCAAGTAAGAAAGACACACAAGCAAAATTCAACTATGATTGGGGGCCAAGGAAGATACCCCAGAAGATCAGGCCCACAGAGCAGATTAGCTGTGAAATGTGTTGTGGCTGTGTTTTAATAGATGTGAAAGTTTCTTGACAGTTTTTGATATGAGCAGTGTTTGATATGAGAAGAGCAATGCCTTAGAAAACTTAATTTTGTCATCAGTTAGAGGAGAGATTGGTTGTGAGAGTGGCTGGTGCCAGGGAGAAGGGTGTGAAACTTTGGGGGTAAAGGCAATGAGGGTTCCTGAACCGGAGAAGAACTAGGAAAAGAAGAGCAGCAGAGAGATGAAAGTGACTGTAACACTGTCTAACAAGCCAGGAGATAATGTATAAGCCATATAAAATGTTACAGTACAAACGCAAAGTATGACTAGACCATTAGGGTTGACAATTCCGTGCTGCAGACGGCTGATTGACTTTGGGGTCTCATTGTGACATTTGTCAGCTCTACTCACTGCCATGTACAACCTGATGGTTAGAAAATCATGTGGCCCAATTAGTGTGACTGTGGGACTCTTAATGTCTATATTCCTAATTTTCTGTGTATTTAAAAATATGCCCTAAATGATACTTGAAGTCAGCTTTTTGCATCCTGTATATACTGTGATTTTCCCAGGGTGTCACTAGCCTTACATGATAATAGACTCTGACTGTCTGATACATTTGTTCTTGCGACACTGTCACAATTTATTGCTGGAAATGAATACAAGTGGCATCAAAATGCTCCCCAGCAGCTTTTACCAGCTCTCTTCATGAAGTGAGGTGGCCATAAATCAGGCAGATGTTAAACATCTGAGTTGAAGCTGTATCTCTCGGCCTGAGCCCAAAGCCTCTGGGCTGGCACTGATATGTGGCTGGGAACAGTTTATGCTTGTCTTCTCCACCAGAGCATATGGGACAGCACTAACTGAGAATTACAGACTGGGGATCCTGAAATCTCACAAAATTAATGAACTGTAATGTTTTTACAGAAATGGGGGCAATAGAAGTATAACTTAGGAAAATGGCTTGGTTTAGCAACCCATAAGCTGCTGTCTGTTCTGCTGCTGCTTATGTGCAGTGGATGTTGAGGTCAGTATTTAGACAAATGTGGCCCCAGCGCTGTGGGGACCGTGCATCGTTGCTAAAAGCATTCAAACCAACAAAATGAGATTTTGGATGTTCAGGAGTTGTTGACTTGACTTAAATAATTTAAGGTCTTGTAAAACCAGGAACAAGCCCTGAAAATCTAAAATCTATATAAGAGAAACTTAGCTGTTCATATATTATTCTGTTCCTGTTGGCTGCTCATTAAATTTTCTGATCTTTCTCCACCTATCCTCATCTAATTTTTGATTTCCCTGCTCTTTTCAGTGATTTTCTTTCTAATATAAAAGCCAACATTTATTTTCTCTGTGTGTACCTCCTGGAACATTGTGAACTCTGTCAAAATCTTTCAGAACAATGCATTTATGATTTCTTAAGAACTTACTATGTCCCAGGCACTGTGTTATTCCTTACATGTATTATTTGTGTAAGGTTATTGCCATCTTTCACTGGAGACAGTGGAAACTCAGGCAGGTTAAATGCTGTCCAAGGTCACAAATCGGTAGTGGCTTAATTGGTATCAGAATCTATATTTGACTAACTCTAAAACTTATTTTTCTTTCCATTCTGGCTTCTACCTCAGAGATCTAAAACTTAACAAAATAATCTAAACCCAGTTTTTCCCCTCAAGAATTTTATAAAGTTTGTTATTTTATCAAATTTAACTGCACATCATCATGGGCTCCTGCCCCCAGGAGGGGTTAATGCCTTGCTGGGCTTCCAGCGGCAGGACTCCTATACTTAGAGATCTGGCTGAAGTTTTGCCGAGAGTAAGGAAAATCCCATTTGTGTCAGGCTGCAGACTTTGAGCAGCCTGGCTGCTGAGTCTGGGCCCTGTCCTGGAGCTGAAAAATATTACTAACCGTGTCCTGTTTGGCAGATAACTCTTACAACCATCATGCCTGTCACTGGTCGTGTCTCACATGCTCCAGTCTGTCTCCTGAAGAAGAACTGCCTAGCCAGGTGGCTGTTTAGATCTGAACCACTGCTGCATATATCACGCAGGCAAATCAGATCAAGCCAAGAGTGAATTCATTGCATGTGTTGAGGAGTGATTTCAGCAAATAAAACACATAATGTGTCTTTGTTGATCTAGCAGTCACCAAGGTAATTTTGCTGAGAGTGGTCTGGTTGCTTATCAGGAAAAGGAAGGGCTTCAGAGAGAGGAGTTAGGGAACCACCATAAAGTCCCTAGCAAGCTCATAGCAGGAAAGACCCTAAAACAATGCTGCATATAAAAGTTTTCATCTTTTTATTATAACTTTCAAATACACTCAAAGTTAGAGAACATAGTAAAATGAAGTCAGATCAGATTCAACAATTACTAAGATTTTATTACATTTTCCTCATTTATCCCTAGAAACCTACTTTTTGGGGGTCAGAAGTAGAATTTCCACTTCAGGCCTTGGGTCTGCCACAGAAGAAGAATAGCAAGAGTTGAACTCAAGCTCCCTATTGTTTTTTATGAGTAAACTGATACCCATTTGTTTGTTTAAAAACATTTGCAGAGTGCCTACTATATGCCAGGCCTGAGCACTAAAAATGACAAAAAAGAAAAAGGCAGCTTTGTTGGAAAGAGCTTTGGCTCTGCCACCTTCTAGGTGCTCAGCAAATGGCCATGAACAATCTTCATAGTCATGGAACTATAATTACTATAATACTAACAGGATAAGATCCTGCCAGTAAGCAGCTTTCAACCTCACTGGGGGAGACAGATCTACAAAATAATAGGTGCAGCAAGGTCATTAATGTTAGGATAAAATTTTCTTTGAAGACACAGTGGGAAATATAACAAGAGGATGATTTGTATCTGAGTGGTAATTGAACTGACTCTGGACAAGCACAGTAGGTACATCCAGTGGAGGCTTGGGTGTGGATGGAATGGCAATCTAGGCAGATGAAAGATCCCAACCAGAGGCACAGAGGTGTAACCCTTATGGGGAGCTCATCACACTCCAAATAGGTACAGGACTGAACTGGTAGGTAGGAGGGGCCACATCAAAAAGAACTATTTATGCTTCTAACTTTATCCTGTAAACAGTGGGGACTGCAGGATTCAGTCTGAAAGCAGTACATGATGGTGGGCTTAAAAGAATGGAGGTGGGGAAGCTAGGTAGTAGGCTTTAGTCCAGAAGAGAGATGATAAAGGCCTGCGCTAAGACAGTAGCATTTGGGAGCAAAGAAAGAGACTAGATAGGAGAAACTCTGGGGCCAACATCAATAGGACTTAGTGATTCACTAGATCTTTGAAGGTGCAGGGGCCAGAGGTACTCTGAGGAAGAAGGAGCCAAGGCTGGCTTGAGGGTCCAGCTTTGATGTAATTCGCAAGGCAACAAGTCTCAGACTCTGGTTACAGGCAGGATTGATCAGAAGGCACTTGATCACACACGATGATATATTGTCCTTATGGTTCTCATTATATTTCATTTATATATGCCATTATATTTCAGCTTCTATAACAGGTCTTTCTGGAACTTTATGAGCATATGATATTTATTTAACAGTTTTTTCAATAATTACTAGGTTCTGCTATTCTAGGCACTGTGAATATTAATGAACCTCATTAAAGCAGGGACCCCCATGATCTAATTTCAAAACAGGATTATGATTAAGGAAAAACATAGTCCATCAACTGAAAAGAAGTTTCCAAGTTCTTTTTATAAATTCTATTTTTGGATATGTTGAAAGGACTCATAGTCCTGAGAAACAGTTCTCTTTTTAATCTTTTTATTTTCCATCAATTTTTCTTATACACTGCAAATACTCCTCCACGTTTCTTCAGAACCACTCCTGTTAAGCCTTCTCCCTGCACTGGCTTTGATCCCTCTTATCCTATCCTTTCTCCTTCTCTGGATTCTATGCTATGAAAGGCCAAAGGACCAGAGGGCAAGAGCAGGCAGAAATTGATCAGACAGGCAGAGCCAGATCTCCCTTTAATGAGCAGTGAGAGAGAACAGGCTGGAATTATATACAATTGTAATTTGGGTTTCATTATACAAAGATGAATAAGCCATCTGTGATGATGGACACCTCGCTCCCCAGTGATGTGTATATTATAATCATTTTATGTTTATTTTTGTTGTAGGCAACTTTCTTCTTGTGGATGGCAATGCCAACATTATAATGAGCCAGGAAAGCTTGCTTACTGGAAGAGGGGTTGAGGGCAGCTGGTGTTAGGGGAACTGCCTCTGCCAGGAAGCAGGGACTGTCTGTTCTCCTTCTTTGAATTCACACTTCAGGCTGATTTTGGTTGAAGTTTTAGGGAAGCGTTTTGGGATTGGCTCTCACAAGGGTATGAGAATAATAATAAGGCAGCCATGGCTGAGTCAGAAGTTTGCTTCAGCTTTTGGCAGGGGGCGGAGGGTATCCCTGTTGTTGGTGACCTATGACTGTTCTCTGGCCTGCTGGCTACTCCTGCCCGGCCCTTTAGCATTTCCAATCTCCAATTTTGCCTGGCCCATGACTTCGCCTAGCCTCTTGCCTAACTATTTGCTACAGTATCTCCAGGGCCTACCAATAGATCTTAATTTTGGATGCTGTTTGTTATCTGGCCTTCAACCGCACTGCTGCTGTGATCCTGCATTTCGAAGGGCCCCACTAAGCAGTCCTCAGGGTCCTAAGCAGCCAGGCAGGCGCACCCTTGAGACCTACTACCAGGGACCTGCGGCCAGGGGTGCGTCTGCCTGACTGCTTAAAACAGAGAGAATTTAGCAGCAGGATGTGATGAGCCAATTAAGGACATGCTGATGGAGGAGATTAAATTGACCAAGTTGGGTCAAAAGAGAAGGAAACTACTGCATAGAGTATGGTTTTTAATCTTGGTGGCAAATTGGAGTGACATAGGGAGTTAACAAAAGAAAAGATGATAGGGCCCCAAACCAGTTAAATTAAAATCTTTGGGACTGAGGTCTGTAGAGGCCAGTCTTCAAGGCCCCCAATGTTTCTTCCTTCTGTTATTTACATTCTTTTAGGATTTTATCCCATTGAATGTGGATAGAACTTAGTGACTTGTTTCTAGTAGAATAAGATGGAAGTGAAGATATGTGACGTGGAAACTATGTCATAAAAGGCAGTGTGGCATTGGTTTGGAGAAAGCAGAATGTCATACCATGAGTAGCCTGGTGGAGAGGACCACATGGTGGGAAACTATGGCCAAGAGCCAATGAATGAGTGAGTTGGAGGTAAAGTATAGCCTCCCACCAGGTCAAGCCTCAGATGACTGCAGCCCCAGCTGACATCTTGATTATAAGCATCATGAGAAACTTGTAGAACTGCTTGGCTAAACCACTATAATATTTCTGATCCACAGAAACTGACATAATAAACATATGTTTCTTAATCCACTAAGCTTTGGAGTGATTTGTTACACAGCAATAGCTAACTGATACAGGGCTCAAGCATCTGTATTTTTTACAAGTTTCCCAGGTGATTCTAAAGTATAGCCAGAGTTGAGAACCACTGGAATCAAAGATTGGATGAGAGGAGGAACCTACGAGCTCACCAGGAGCGTGGAATGAAACAAATATTATGTGTCAGTAACTGTGATAGATATTTATATATGGTATCATTTGCCAAAGTCACAGCACCTTCCGTAGGTTATGTGGTATCCTCCCTATTTTACAGATGAAGAAACTGAGACTTAGCAAAGCTATCCATTAGGAAGACTTGAAACTCAGGTCTAGCCTTATTCAGAAGCCTGAGTTTCCTCTGCTGTTTCTGATGCAGCATCCCCATCCCCTGTGAGATAGCTTGGACCAAAGACAGAGGTCTGGCTCCTGCTAAGCCAGGAGCAGTAATTTGCCTGCATGTTGGTTTACCTGGATTTACCTTCTGCTCCAGTGGCTGCTGAGAGCTTGCCAGAAGGAGTGCTGATTACATGGTCACCAGGGATGTAATGTGCATCAGCATCTACCACTCAATATACATTGCTGGGGAAGCCTGAGGCAAGGGCACTTTTGGAAAGAAGAGGCCAGGCCAGACTATGCAGTCTTGCTTGTCTAATGTGAGTAGGGCCTCTTTCTTCATCCCTTGGAGAAGATTTGTGGGCCTGAGGTCCTGAGCTCCTCTCTCTGACCATTTTATGCCACCATTTAACTATGATTATTAAATGCAAAACCCCTCATGACTTCACCCGATGTATAAAATGGTCCGTGTGGTAGGCCTAACTGGGCTTCCAACATACACTGCTAAATTTATGTCTGTCTCCAACCCTAGGGAGAAAATCTGCCTTGAATTAAAAATGGTTCTGGAATGAAGTTTTAGAGAACAACTAGCCATAGAAAAAGTGAGAAAGCACGTCTCCTTCAGTTGGAACTTTATAGGAGTTTTTTAACAAAATCATTGTCATCCAAGCCACATAGTGTTCATCAGGCTTCAGCTGCGAAAACCAGTCCTAAAAGAAATACATTATCATAATTGAATAATCTTTAATTACTGATACCAAAATGAAAAACAGCAAAACAAAACCCAAACCCAGCTCTCAATTTATGTTTAGTGAGGATTACTTAAAGTTAATATCTTGTGGAAATAGCTCAGTAAATTTAATTACTTAGCAGTGGTGTCCTATAAATCTGGAATTCAATAGCTAAGTCAATTAGCTATTCCAGTCTAACTCACATTACCCTCACCTTCTATGGCGGTTTCTGGGTAAGTGTCTTTAGTGACCCAAAGCTGTTTTGTCATTGTGCTCAAGCACATGGAGATACTCCTGGGACTTTGAAAAGAAGTGACAGTCATAGGGAGACATTGCAGTCCTCCTATGACCATCCATCACTATAGGACAGAGGGTAATGAAGCAAGGCACACCCGAGCCACCAGAGTCATGGGACTCGATGCAAAGTGGAAATCAATGAGGTGCAAACACTACGCCTATGAGGTCAAGGCAGCATTCACTCACTGCTCCAATTTTGTCTCTGCCCTTCAAGTCTGGATACAATTTTAAAATATGTTTTAAATAAAGGTAAGAGTATGACATTTACAAGGTAAAACAAATGTAATATGAAAAAATATGAAGAAGAAAATAAAACTGCCTGTAATCCACAGATAACGCTCCATAGATAACTACTTTTAATATTAATAGTTTGGTGTTTTCTTTTCTGGTCTTTTTTAAACAAACATATTTTTAGAGTGTGCATAGTTTCCTTTCTTGCTTTTTAATTTATAATGATGTCATGAACATTTCTTCTTGCCATTTAAAATTCATTTAATGGATGGTCAGTATTCTACTGTTAGGCTGAGTAACAAGTTAATTTATCCATGTTGTATTATTGGACATACAGGTTGTTTTCCATTTTTCTTTGTATAAACACTACTTCTAAAAGTGTTGTTTTATATAAATATTTGTGCTTTTCCCTGATAATTTTCTTAGAATAAATTCTGAGAAGTGGACTTTCTGGGCCAGAGAATTGCACATTTTTAGGTCCCTTTAGTCATGCTATTAAAATCACTACACCTCTAGATACAGGACTGCCTTGTTTGGTCGTGCAGTTTGGACACTGTACAAAGATACCTAGCTGAGAGGATGAATTAGGTCTGAAATCCACTAAGCAGTCCCCTTGCCGAGCCTTGCTCCCTGCAAGTGTGACACCACGGAGAGAGAAAGAATTGCTTTCTATTTTGCCCGAAAGCTCCACCCCAGATTGTCATACATACCACTCCACCTGCCCAGAAGGGGTTTGTCTTTCCACCTTGCTGGCCTAAATAGGCATATTTTTGTAAATTATTCATAGGTACCATATAAGTTAGCTAGAGCCTGGCTCAGGAGTATAATTTTTTTTTAATTGAGAAATTGAGTGGCAAAAACTGCTATCTCATTAAAATTTACACTGGCTGTCTCTTTCAGGTGTTTGGATTGCCAAAAACCATCTTTCAAACCACATCCACTGTTTTGTTGCATCTTTATATCAAAGTGCCTTCAAATCACTATTCTCTGGATCACAAAATATTCCAAATTGGGCATTCAGCCTTCCCACAATCACCTCCGTCCTGATCTAGCAATGTAGGTGTTTCTTAGCAACCTCCTCCGTGAGTCCAAGCAGGGTTTGCTGTAAAGGTAATGTAGCTTATCCTCCCAGGCCCTTCCCAAGGCCTTAGATCTAATTTGGTATTAGTAACTTCTTAAAGGAGAGTCACCCAAATTGGTATAATCTTCCAATCTTGCAAAACACAATTCACTCCTGCCTGGGAGCTACCCCTCTCAATTATTCCCAGTTCTAAATTTCATTTGAGTTACTATTAGCATGAACCGAGGTCTTTAGAAGACATAGATACAGGAAACTGCTATTTTAAAACATTTTCTTCAGCCTAGTCAGGGCTTTTATTACCTACTCAGTACTTTCTCAGTTATTGCCTCAGGATTACA
Organism: Cebus imitator; assembly: GCF_001604975.1. Taxonomy (NCBI): domain Eukaryota; kingdom Metazoa; phylum Chordata; class Mammalia; order Primates; family Cebidae; genus Cebus; species Cebus imitator. The sequence continues at coordinate 203,417 of NW_016107952.1, read as the reverse complement.
ATCTCTTCTGTCCATCATGATTGTTTAAAAATGTATCATTTTAAAATACGTTTTTTATAACTTTTGGCTTGCTTGTCCCTTGACTGCTAGCTCAGTTCCAGTAATCCTCTGCCTCACATTCCTGTCCATGTGCATGATACTCTTGAAGGATCCCCAAACCGTCTCTGGGTAACAAAGTCGTCAGTGCCTCCTGATTATATTCACGCTGACTTTGAGCCTCTTGGCAACCACAGATAACCCTCGGGGCTACTTAAATATATGCACATTGCTAGACAATTTTTTTTGTAATACATCTGTTCACATTTCAACAGTGCTGAAGAATCTAATCTTGCTTTGTAACCATAATCAGGGATGCTGAATTTAGCAGTAAGTAATTTAGTCAAACTGCCTGGTGTTACATCTTGTTTTTGTCCCTCTCCAGCTTGGGCAAATGACTTAACCTTTGTGATTTTCACTTCTGTAAAATAAGGATGATGATAAAAATACCTACCTCACAGAGTTTTCTAAAAAATATTAATACATATTAACTATTTAGAATAGAACCTATAATTTAGGCAGTTATTATCATAATTATAATGGTGTTTGAAGCAGCAGTGGTTAGAATTACTATTTTGGAAGAGAATAAGTAAATTAAGATGAGGTCTGTTTTGTACATTACTGTGTCTCTGAAGCCTAGAACAGTGCCTGGCATTTAATCATTACTCAATAGATGTTAGTGCTTAAATGAGTCAAAGAATGAAGTCTAGATCTAGAATTTGCAAGCTTTGAATTGAAGGGCTACAAATAAACTGAGGTTTGGTTTGAGAAACTGAAGCAGCAGATGGCAGATGCAGTGGTTTATGATTTAATCAGAGATTGTCAAAAACTTCAAGTGGAGACAATAACTAAGACATGATTTACGTAAAGGAATCTGGCTGTTTCCTATAGACCCAAGAAACAACTACTGAGCGGTCCATGCTGCCAGTTTAACTGGCAGGCAATCTTTGTGCTGAAGTTGGCAGTTGGAGAAGGTGGGAAGGAGTGGAGGAAGAAGGGATAATCATGCAGGGTAACGTTCTCAAGGGGCGTTAGCAACAGAGGGTCTGCCTAGAAACAGGGCTTCTGAATCTGAAACCCACAGAATCTGGGTGCACAGACGGGTGGAGGAGTGTGGTCTGTGAACTCCCTTAAAATTATATACAGGGCTTGGGGAATATCCGAGTGTATACATATGCGCATTATTCTGGGAATCCCAGTACTGTTGACAATTCTCAAATAGTTCCAAGACCCAGAAAGGTTTAAGAATCATTTGAGAGTCTGCTTAAAATCAGGAAGCTACAGAGAGATAGTGGAGGGTTCAGGGTGGAAAATGAAGCAGGAACATTCTGTGTGGTATCTGCTATCACTCTGTCTCTCAGGCAGGAAGGAACAGCTGTTTCCCAGAGGCAGCTGTGCTGTTCTCTCCAGGGTGGCACCTTTGGGTGCTCACTAACCATTAGCTGGTCTTGCTCTCCTCGAGCCATCCATTTGATGCTTGGCTTGTGTGGGAGAATACCCTGAAGGTGCCAAGTCAGAAGACAAAGAAGAATGGATAGTGTAAGCATAGAGTACTGGAGGAAAGAATGGGTCAAGGTCCATGCTCATCTCCTGTCTTACTGAGAGCTGCCCACATTCTTCTTCCCTTTAGTTGTTTCACCTTAGGAGATTTGGGAATAAAAGCTTCATGCAAAGAGATTGACTTTCAGGAGGGGGTTTTCAAAGTTGCTGACTTTGATGCTAGAGTTTAAACTCTCCCCTGGTCTTCAGGAAACACTGGAGTCTTCCTGACTTTGCCAGTCAAGGGCTCAGTGGAGACGAAGTAGTCACTTCAGGGTGGACCGATCACATTTGGCTTTTAAAAGCCGTAAATAGAAAACATATCTTTTCAGAATAAGCCCCCTGTAGGTCTAGCCTAACTTTAGCGTCCTTTACATTCAGCAGGCTCATCCGTTGGGTGTTAAGAGTCTCTTTGAGGTTTGTTAACACAGCAGGCAGACTGGAGCCCAACAGTTGTCCAGGGCGTTCAGCCTCTGGTACGTGCCGCCTTCTCCTATGGCCTATGAGCTCACTCACCTTCTCCTATGAGTTCACCGCCTCACCTTGCCCCTGAAATGAAGGGAGGTGGGGCTTACTTTGAAAATGAAGATGAGCACACCACTCATTTGAGAGCTTGGGGATACTTGAAATAACTGTCAGACATCAGTAACTAAAGATCTCATAGGGCTGATTGTCCTACACATCAAGAGGTCATGCTGATCCCTATCTTGTTGGCTTTACCTAAATACCACCCCAGCCTCCAAGCAAGCACATTGTTTATGTTAGCGACTTTAGGTTATATGATCTTTCTACTGCCATCCTTTTTCCAGTATCATACCTTGTCTCTCAGTAAAGAACATGAATCTGATGATGATCCCTGGGGTGCTGATTTCCAATATTAACCATAATGATGTATGCTGTGACGATGAAGACAGGGAAAGAAGGAACACTCAGACACGGTTCTGGTCATGGTGGTTCATGCCTGTAGATCCAGCTACTCAGGATGCTGAGGCAGGAGGATCCCTTGAGCCCAGGAGTTCAAGGCCAGCCTGGGCAACATAGTGAGACCCTGTCTCTTTAAAAAAAAAAAAAAAAAAAAAGAAGAAGATTTTTCACCCCAGAGTTCATATAGGATTACAGAGATTTTTTTTAAAAAAGAAAAAGAAAAACAAAACAAAGTAGGGTGCTATTTTTTAATGTGTCTTTAGCCAGGAGAAAATTTTTGTCAAAATTGCGTTGAGCATGCACAACTCATGATGTAGTAAAAGCTCGACCCTATCATTATCAGTTTTTGGCTGATTTAAATTTATCCCCTGCCTCTAGAAAATGTTTGATAAATAATAGATGATTCTTGGTCATTTTGAGTCTCAACACACAATTTCAATTCAGTAATAGAAGCAATCCAGCCCATGACATTAATCAGTGTCTCAGTCTTCATTCAGATGAGAGACATCGCTTTCTTTGTAGTGGGCTGAGGCCAATAATTGGCAGCTGCCTGCCTTTAAGTTTCTACTCTCTCTCTTACTTACCTTTTTGCAGACTCCCAAACTGCTATGTTCTGTTCTGCAAGGGCTGAAGGGGCAGAGAAAGAGGAGAGGTAAGGGGAAAGGAAAGCTCTGACTTGGCTGAGTAGCTTTTGCTCTTGGAGAAGAGTGGTTAAAACTCATTCTTTCTCTCCTGGGATATGCAGATAGACCTGTCACTAGGGACCTCCCACATGCAAATCTTGGACTATAAAGGGATGTTGTCTATTCCCTAGGCAAGCTGTTTCCCTTGTACCCCTGGCTCCCTAGTGGCCCACCAGACGAATGCTTGAGCTCACTTATAATACAATCAGCTCACAAAAGCTGATTGTGCATATCCATTCCCAACTCCACAGAGACTTCAGACAGGTGGCTGGAAATTGGCCACAAGGGAGTATTTATAGCCAACAAATTGGCAAATGCAAAATCAGAGCCCTTTTTTTCCAGATAGCTGGTTCTTAAACATTTACCAGCACATCACTGAGTCCACACCAACCTGGCTCGTGCTTTTGGAGTCCCACTGCTCTCCAAGGCAGTCTTCCTGGGTGGCACTTAACCAGCTCTGGTGGCCCAGCTTTCTCTCCCTCCTGTGTCTACAGGAAAGCCATCTTTTGTACTACCAAGCTCTAGGAGGACTACAGGCAGATCCCAAGGTAACAGTGGCAGCTACTTTCTCCAAAGAATCTCTTCATCACATTTCCTGCTATCTTCACATTTTGATTCTTTTTTAATAGCCTTTTCTGGCAGGAATGAAGGGGCAAGAATCATGGAACCAGCCATTTTTGTCATTTCCTTTGGAAACTGCATCTGAGGAGGCTCTCTCACACTCATTTTGATATTTGATGTGTATAGACCTTATTTTAATTCCTCTTATTCATCCATGTGTCATTCTGGGCCAGGTTATCATTCTGGGGTTTTTGAAATGCTGGGGAAGCAAGCACTGTTCTATGTCATGGCAATTCGAATTTGTGCTGCCCAGAATGGTAGCCACTGCACTCCTGTGGTTAAATGTAAGTTTAAATAAAATTTAGTTCCTCAGTTGTACTAGCCACATTTCAAGTGCTTAGTAGCCATTTGTGACCACTGGCTTTTTATTGAACAGAAGATTTCCAACACTACAAAAAGTTGTACTGGACAGTGCTGATTTAGATGGACTTTCCTATGAGAAGTTTAAAATGGCAGGGATCTGATATGATAACGAAGGAGAGTCCTAATTCAAAATAAATGCCAGTGCTTGTTGTATTAAGATCCTTAAAGTTTGGTTTGTACAGGCTACATAGCATTTCACAACTAAGATTCCACCGTCAAGCACCAGAGAGGGACAAGAGACTGACAGCGCACCATCCTGTGGCCTTTGGCTGTACCACCATAGGAAATGAACAGATTCCTTGGCAAGTGTCACAAACATTTGCAAATTTTGATCTGTATACTCTCGACTTTGACACTTGCTTTTAAAATAGGGCTGTCTGTTTGACAATGTCATCCTGCAACTGTTGTTAGTCTGCCTAGAGGCAAAAGTTGGGATGTGGGGCTGAGAAGAGGAAGCTGGGGAATGTCAGCCAAGGGCCATTGAAAATTAGTACAGCTGGGCACAGTGGCTCATGCCTGTAATCCCAGAACTTTGGGAGGCCTAGGTGAGTGGATCACCTGAGGTCAGGAGTTCGAGACCAGTCTGGCCAATAGGGAGAAACCCCGTCTCTACTAAAAATGCAAAAATTAGCCAGGCGTGGTGGCACCTGCCTGTAGTCCCAGTTACTCGGAATGTTGAGGCAGGAGAATTGCTTGAACCCAGGAGGCAGAAGTTGCAGTGAGCTGAGATCACAACATTGCACTCCAACCTGGGCAACAAAAGTAAAACTTTGTCAAAAAAAAAAAAAAAAGGAAGGAAGGAAGGGAGAGAGAGAGACAGAAAGGAAGGGAGAAAGGAAAGAAAGAAAGAGAAAAAAAGAAAGAAGGAAAAGAAAGAAGAAAGAAAAAGAAAAGAAAGAAAAATAAATTAGTAGCTTCAGTAATGCTCAAACTTTTTGGGCTCCAGGAAAAATTTGCTTCTTACCAAGTTATATGGGAACTTTTAAGATTGTTAGACTTAATATGCGGATTTTGACTTTATACTCAATATAATCTTGATGAGTATATTTGTAATCCTGGTGAGTGGATTCTTATACTCACTGTAGGCTGTGGATTTTCCACAATCATGAGTAAGGGGAATTGACGCTCACGTTTCAGCATCCACCTATGGATGCGTATATGTTTTGAGGTGGTCAAGCTAGCTCTGATCACTAGTTCCGAGATGTGAGCAATGGGACATGCCTGGGTACTACCTCAGAACTACCACCATCAGCATTACTGTGCAGTAGTTTGAGACCCCCATAGACAGAGTGGTTGAGTGAAAATGGCTTTGGTCTTGGAATTGACCTTCTGAGGGCAACCTCTCAAGCCCAGTGCTTAAGGGGATTGTGTAAGCTGTGAGAAATCTTTATAACCTGAAGCAGAGACAGCAGTGAGGCAGTTTTGCTGAAGTATGTAGGCTTAATGGTCTTGATATTGTCATCCAGAGTTATGAGGCTTTTCCAAGGCTGACGGTGGTGCAAGGCCTGATGGCAGAAGAGGAAGTCAAGGTAAGGAAATGTGAGGCGCTCCAATGGTAAATCAAGGAGCTCATCCCAAATGTGGAAGGGCTGGGCTTGGCCTGGGGAGACACTTTTCCCCAAGGACACATGAAAGTCTTTTAAGAAAGATAACTAAATTTTTGTGAGCAAGGAGCAAATAACCTAAAGATCACTTAGAGGTTGATGGGTTGATGGGTAAATGGAAAATGATTATAGTTTTCCTTCTCTCTCTTGGATGCAAATATAGAATGATGAAGTTGTCTGTGTTTCTAGACACCATGCAACAGCAGCAACCCCGCCCCTCTATTTGTTTTGGAAGACCAATACTTTTCTTTGTCTTTTTTGGGAATATAGAAAGAGAACATGGTTGCTCTAAGAGAAGTTCAAACATAAATCAGGTTGTATACTTTGAAGTTTGGGGTTCTTTTTGTTAAGTTTTAAAGACAGAATATTCGTCAGTTTTTGCCTAGAAGCAGCTTTGGGAACACATCTTAGCCAGCTGTCCCCAGGCTCCTGCTTAACCTGGGATGGAGACCCAAATGGATGCCTGACTCTGCAGATACCATATAAAAACTTGGATCCTGGCCGGGCGTGGTGGCTCACGCCTGTAATCCAAGCACTTTGGAGGCCAAGGCAGGCGGATCACCTGAGGTCAGGAGTTCAAGACCAGCCTGACCAACATGGTGAAACCCCATCTTTTAAAATAAATTTAAAAAAATTTAAAAAAGATACAAAACAAAAAACTTGGATCCTGAGTCAGGAGACCATATTTTGTTTTAAAGTACCTCTTATCACTGGTCTCTAGTACCTGAATCTATTGCCCTGGTTCTTATTGGGGGTCTTTTACTTATTCTTTTCTTACTTCCATTTGGAAATTGAAAGATTTCTACTCCATATTTCAGTTTTTGCTATATTTTAATTTTTTTCCATATAGACTCCATCCCTGTGTTCTCAATATCTGGATGTCTAGGATCCAGATCCTCACCTGAAATCTATGGGGCACTGATCATCTGCTTCTATAACTGTTAGAAAAAAGACACTGCATTTGCTATGAATCCAGACCTAGGTTTGCTCTCTTTATGATAAGTATTTTGGAAACACAAAGGGAAGAAAATAGATTTACGCCAAATGTTACTTTAATCTTTAGTCACAGATACAGCCATGCACCACATAATGACATTTCAGTCAGCAGTGGACTACATATGCAACAGTGGTCCCACAGGATTACAATATCATATTTTTCCTGTACTTCTATGTTTATATATGTTTAGATACACAAATACTTACCCTTGTGTTCCGTTGCCTAAGTATTCAAGACAGTAACATGCTGTGCAGGTTTGTTGCTAGCAATAGGCCATATCATATAGCATAGGTGTGTAGTAGGCTATGACATCTAGGTTTGTGTGAGTACACACTGTGATGTTCACCCAGTGATGAAATCACCTAATGATGCATTGATCAAAATATTTCCCATGGTTAAGCAACGCATGACTGTATTTCATGAACACTTATTGTGAGAGCATTAACCTATGAGAATATAGAAATGTATAAGACTCAACTCTATCCTTAAACAACTTAAACTTTAGTTAGATACATAAAATAGAAGCATGTGAAAAATTAAATGAGACCGGTATTACCAGGCAGTGTATTAAATGCCTACTGTGTACCAGATGGTTTACATGTATTATGTTAATTGTCACAATTACTCCACAAAGTATGATTATCTGCATTTAACAGATGGTGACCTCATGTCTCAGAGAGAGTAAAAGCTTTCCAAAGTTTACTTGGCTAACAAGGAGAGGCACCAGGGCCCGTCTTCAAAGTCAGAGCTCTTTCTGGTGAAACATATTGACTTTATATTTGTTCATTTTAACAAAAATACAGATTATCGCTGTGTACAATATTGATATTTAGTAAAAAGTTATGAGGAATTCTGAGGAGAGAAAGTGTTCTGTGGCTTGGGGTGGTTAGGGAAGACTTTGAGTAGAGATGGAGCAAATTGATCTAAGATCCAAAAAATTAATAGGATTTGCCTAGGGAAGAGGAATGAGAGACCAGCCTACCTCCAGGGGGACTGGGTTGAGCCATAGCCTTCTGGAGCGGTCTTGAGGGATGCACTGGGAGGCATAGCTTAGTTTCATCTCAGTTCCAACTGAGAGGCTCTGCAGGGCTGGAGAAGTTTTGGGATAGGATGGAGTCATGACTGTTATCCCCATGGCTGGGTTACCTTTCAATGCCCAGGTTTGCTCCTGGAAGGATTTTCTTAGTTTGTTTCTCCCATGGCAATATTCTATATGGGTACTGGGAAAACACATTTTGGAGATGTAAAACAGTGTTGGCATCCCACTCCTTATTGGTGAGGCCCGAGAATTGCCTTAGAGGTTGAATAATTACTGGGCTTTGGGTTTTATAGCTCTCTTAAAAACTCTTCGGGCTTTGGGTCCATGTGTATACTTCTGATCCGGAGCCGAAGTTCTTAACTATACAAAGCTATTGAGCCCAAGAAATGCTCTTTCTTTTTTTTAATTGAGACAGAGTCTTGCTCTGTCACCTAGGCTGTAGTGCAGCGACATGAGCTTGGCTCACTGCAACCTCTGCCTCCCGGGTTCATTCAATTATCCTGCTTCAGCCTCTCCAGTATCTTTGATTACAGGTGCCCACCACCATGCCCAGCTAATTTTTGTAGTTTTAGTAGAGACGGGATTTTGCCATTTTGGCCAGGCTGGTCTTTAACTCCTGACTTCAAATGGTCCACCTGCCTTGGCCTCCCAAAGTGCTGGGACCACAGGCGTGAGCCACTGAGCCCAGTCCAAGAATTGCTGTCTTTCAACCACCAGCCTGTGCTCTGATGTCTCCCAGATTGTCAGAATAATAGTTTTGGGGCACCACCTGTAACCCTATCCTATAATCCAATCTTGCCCACCTTCATCTGCACAACCACCTTAAAAAGGAGGCTATCATCATTATCCTAATTTCACAGACAGACTAAGACACCAACGGAAAGGAGCAGAGGTCTTCAGGGTTCTCCCTCCTCTCTAGGTTGGATGAGGCCCTGGCACACAAGTTCTCTAGGGAGTCCCCAGCTACATTCCACAAAGTCCTGGTCCATCTTTCTTAGCAAATCTTTTGCCTTTAAGGTTTCTCTTCATGCCATCCTTCTGCCTTTGATCTGAGAAAACATAGGCCCAGTAGATCAGGCCTCTGGACTCATGGATCTTCCTTTTTAGAAGTGGTCAGTAGGGTGTGAAGCTTCGCAGAGTGCTCCTGACCTCTTATGCCTGTCAGAACCACAGGGAATAAATCCCCTCTTGGCCCAGCAGTAATCAGCTGATGCCTTGGAGCATGAAATTTGATTAGCCCTTTATCTCAGCTGCATTACTTGGACTGTTATTATGAGTCATAAAATTTACAAACTCTCATCTTAGCCACCCCTCTGTCAGTGTGACACTGGTGTAGGACTTGGTGACCTTTAGGGAGCAGGAGCAGGGCTTTGTTCTTTTTCATTTCTATGAATTTGCATATACAGACCGAGGTCATGCTGCTGCAAAAGGAGACTCACTTTTTAGGGAAATCCTAAGAGTTACTGAGGTTATTTTTGCACCTTTCATATACCATTCACACAGGGGAGGAAAATGGTATAGGTATGCGTAATAAGACATGCCTATCGTATTTGCAATGCAAATTCTGTCCTAAATTAGAAAAAGAGCTACATTTACACCGTAGAAATGAGTTGAAGGTCTGTATCTGGAAATAGTAGCCTATACTGATTTCCCAAACTGATTTGCAAATTAGAATATTCTAGAGCACTGGTTAAAAAAAAACAACAAAAAAAAAACACATGTATTTCTAGCCCCTACTTCATATCTTTTGCATTAGAATCCATATTTCTGAGAATCCAGCCAAAGAGTCTGTGTCTGTATTATTGATCATTTTGGACCAGTGTTCTGGGATGCATTAATGAACCTCCATTTGGCTGCCTAAGGATCAAGCATATCAGGGCTTGGGTGCCCTAGAGATGTCTTGTCAACTGATAGAGAGTCACTCAAGCTTGAGTGAAGAGGGTTTACTTAAGCATTCAACAGGCATCACGGGCTGGAGAGAGAGTCCTCCTGAGTTGCGTGAGAACACACACTATAAGATGGAGTAGGGAGCCAGGACAGAAGCTGTCCTCCTGAGTTGTGTGAGAACACACACTATAAGATGGAGTAGGGAGCCAGGACAGAAGCTGTCCTCTTGTTCCTGAAAGACCACAGGCCTCTGCCTGACAGCTTTATGTGTCTCACTCTCTGCCTGCACACAATCCAACCTATTCAGGTCAGGCTTTCGCTATGCTGACTGGTTTCTGTATTTTGTGATCCAAATTCTTTGGCTTTTCTGTGTCGTGGGTTCAATCACAGTCAAACCTGGAGCTGAGAAAACCAGGTCAGTGAGACTCCTAGACCTCCCTTTTCAAAGACCCTGAAGATATTTCTCATTAAGACATAAGGAACAGGCTGGGTGCAGTTGCTCCCGCCTATAATCCCAGCACTTTGGGACACTGAGACAGGCGGATCATTTGAGGTCAGGAGTTTGAAACCAGCCTAGCCAACATGGTAAAATCTTGTTTCTGCTAAAAATACAATAAAAATACAAAAATTAGCCAGGCATGATAGTGGACAGCTATAATCCCAGCTACTGGAGAGGCTGAGGCAGGAGAATTGCTTGGGCGTGGGAGGTGGAGGTTGCAGTGAGCAGAGATGGTGCCACTATACTCCAGCCTGGGTGACAGAGCGAGACTTCATCTCAAAAAAAAAAAAAAGACATAAGGAGCAATGACAATGACAGGCCCATTGCCCTACATATTCAATACACCATCAAAGAATAACATGCCATTTTGACAAGAAACTTTTATATGGACCAGAAGGAATTATGGTGGCATGACTAGCACATTCTCTTCTGGTAGTCAAGATGTATAGGAGGTCAAGTCAGAACAGTCATTTTTATGGCATTTGCTATTCATCTCTTGATTCATTAAAAAAGTATTCAGCACATATTATGTGCCTGGTGCTTTGGGACTTTGGTACTGTTTAGATGCCTAGAATACTTTCATGAAAAAAATAAAGATACTTGCTTTTTCAAGAAGCTTGCATTTTTGAGGAGAGATGAGGGAAGATAGACAATAAACAATAAATAAGTTATGCAGGATGTTAGAAAATGATTATTTCCATGGGGGGAAATATGTTAACAAAAGTGATTGAGAATTCCAGGGAGGTAGATTGCAATTTTGAATAGGGTGATCACATGTGAGGAAAGATTGAAAGGGGTGTAGGTATGTGCTGGGAGAGCATTCTGGACAGAGAGAACAGACTAAGAGAATAACCAAGTTAGAGGACTTCATACTACCAGATTTCAAGACCTACCATAAAACTATAGACATTAGGGCAGCGGGGTATTCTTTCTCAAGGAGTGAAAGAAAACACTATTGTCACTGCAATGGGTGAATGAGGACTGATAGTGATGGCAGAGGCCATAAGGACATAGCACATGGGACCTTGTAGTCATTTACACTGTTTTTTTTCTCTGAATGAGATGGAAGTCAAAGCAAAGTAATGAGCAGAGGGATCACATAATTTGACTCGCTTTTTCATTAATTTTGTGTTTAATTTTTTATTATACAGACAAATATCACATAATATGGTTATAATACTATACATTATATTATTATATAATTATTAGTAATTATAATAACTTATGTAAGTTTGTTGTTTTATCCTGAGTATAGTAGTCTGTGATATGACTATTCTATAATATGGTAATATTGCATAATAATTTATCCTGATGTGTAGTATTCTATGGTATGACTATTCCACAATATTACATATTATAATATTGCATAATAATAATACATTATATTTTAGTATGTAGACAAATTTATATTTAAGTTATTTATTTTTTAGGCCAAAAAGCAGACAAAATAGTATAATAACCCTCCATGTGCCTATTACCCAATTTTACAATTATCAACTCATCAATATTTTATAAATATATTCTCCATTCACTTCCCCTCCTCCCTGAGTTCCAGACATAATATCATTTACTCACTTTAGCTATCTAATGTTTTTTTGATTGAGATACAGTTTACAATAAACTACAGCTTCATGAATATTTTCATACTTTTGTAACCATTATTCAAATCAGGATCTAAAGCAGGATCTTTCCAGCATTCAAGATTCCCTTGTCGTATCTCAATTCATAACCGCACCACCACTATCTAAGATAGCTACTATTTTGACTTCTATCATCACAGATTAATTTGCCTGTTCTTGAATATTTTTTGCAGAAAGAATCACACAGTATGTAGCCTTTTGTGTCTGACTACTTTATCTCACCATATTTTCTGCAGATTCATTGATGTGATTGTATGTAGCAGAAGTTTGTAGCTTTATCCTGATGTATACTATTCTATGATATGATTATTACACCATCTGTAAATAAAAGACTTCCTGATTCCATTCTAATCTTTATACTTTGTGTTGTATTTCTTATTATTTCCTCATTGCATTGCTAAGACCTCCAGTACAATGTTGAAAAGAATGGTGACAGTGCATATCCTTATCTTTTTCCTTACCTTAGAGGAGAAAGATTTCAATATTACCACTGAAAATCATGTTGAGTCCAGTTTTTTGTTGTTGTTATTGTTTCTTTGTTTTGTAGATACCTTGTTTTTCTTAAATATTTTAAGAAAGTTCCTTTCTATTTCTTATTCACTGAGAGTTTTTTTAAAACTTAGAATTAGTTTTAGCCTGGGTTCTGGGGCTCATGCCTATAATCCTAGCAGTTTGGGAGGCTGAAGCAAGAGGATTGCTTGAAGCCAGGTGTTCAAGACTAGCCTGGGCAACAAAGTGAAACCCCATCTCTATAAAAATAAAAATAATAAAGAATTCATTTTTTATTTTCTTTAAATTGAGACAGTCTCATTCTGTTGTCCAGGCTGGAGTGTAGTGGCTCAATCACAGCTCACTATAGTCCTGACCTCCTGGGCTCAGGAGATCCTCCCACCTTAGTGTCCCAAGTTACTGGGACCACAGGTGCACACCAGCACACCCAGCTAATTTTTTAAAATTAGTTGTAGAGATGGGGTCTCCCTATGTTGCCCAGACTGGTCCCAAACTCCTGGAACTCAAGTGATTCTCCTACCTCAGCCTCCCAAAGTGCTGGGATTGCAGGTGTGAGTCACAGCACCGTGCCAATTTTGAATTTTATCAAATAATTTTGTCAGTATCTATTGAGATAATTGTGTATTTAGTTTTTCTCATTATTCTGTTAATGTGATTAATTACATTGATGGATTTTCAAATATTAAACTATTTTCTCACTTTTACGAAAGGACTACTCTTACTATTGTGTTGAAAATAGATTAGAGGGGCCCCAGATATAGGCAGGGAGAGTTATGAGGAGGTTATTGTAGTCATTTAGGAGAGAGATGTTGGTAGTTCAGACCAGTGTGTTTGCAATGGAGGTAGTAAAGAGTAGTCAAATTGGCTGGGCATGGTGACTCACACCTGTAATCCCAGCACTTTGAGAGCCTGAGGCAGGCGAATCACGAAGTCAGGAGTTTGAGACCAGCCTGGCCAAAATGGTGAAACCCCATCTCTTCTAAAAATACTAAAATTATCTGGGCATGGTAGCAGGTGCCTGTGATCCAAGCTACTCAGGAGGCTGGGGCAGGAGAATCATTTGAACCTGGGAGGCGGAGGTTACAGTGAGCTGAGGTCTCGCCACTGCACTCCAGCCTAGGCAGCAGGGTGAGACTCCGTCTCCAAAAAAAAAAAAAAAAGTAGTCAAATTATGGTTATATTTTGAAATATAGGCATTTCCAGATATAGTGTATGTGGGGACTGTAAGGAAAACACTGGAGTCAATAATTAATTCAAAGGTTTTTACTGGAGCAACTGGAAAGATAGAGTTGCCATCAACTAGGATAGGAAGCGATACACTTGAAATGGGAATCATGAGTTAAGTTTTTGACATGTTAAGGGAAAATGCGGAGACGTCCAGTAGGAAGTTGGACATATGAATCTAGAATTGAGGAGAAAGGTCTTGGCTGAAGATGTAAATTAGGAAGTCACTGAGGACTAGAAGGGTTTAAAACAATGAGACTGAATCATATCATCAAGGGAGTTGAGTCGATAGAGGAAAGGAAGAATAGTAAAGGAAGCTAAGAGTGGAATCACTGGGATATGGGGAGATACAAAGAATGTGGGCCATTCAGGAATCCGGTGAGTAACAGTGAATCAGGAAGGAAGGCATTACGAGTCAAGCCAAAGGCTGCTGGTCCAACAAGATAGATAAAAACAAAAATTAAGCATTAGACTTAGAAGTGTGTAGGTAAATGGTAACCTTTATAAGAGCAATTTTAAAGACAAGAAACTGATTGAAATGTTTAAGAGAAAAGGAGAGGAAAGTGCTTGATTAGAATATATAACACTTTTGAAGAGTTTGGTAGGAGAGAGAGCAAATAAATGGAGCCAGATCTAGGGGAAAAGTATGGTTAGGAGAATGTTTATTTGTTTTAAAGATAGAAGAAATAATAGTATGCCTGCATGCTCATGGTAATGATCTAGTAGGAAAAGAAAAACTGAAGATATAAGAGAAGAAAGAGAATTGCTGGAGCAAAACCCTCAGGTAACTGATAGAGTTGAGATGTAGTGCACAAGTGGAAGATTGGCTTTAAACAGGGAAAGGAAATCACCCATGCCTTAGAGACTGAAAATATTTGTGGAGACAAGATTGGTAAGCACTGATACCCAGGTATATCTAACTTTGTCAGATTGGGAATAAAGATGTAGTCTCCATAAGAGCCAAATCTTTTTTTTTTCCCATTTATTTTATTGCATTTTAGGTTTTGGGGTACATGTGAAGAACATGCAAGATTGTTGCATAGGTACACACATGGCAGTGTGATTTGCTGCCTTCCTTCCCATCATCTACATCTTGCATCTCTCCCCTTGCTATCTCTCCCCAGCTCCCCAACCCTCACCGTCCCTCCCCTATTTCCCCCCAACTGACCCCAGTGTGTAGTGAAGAGCCAAATCTTAATGTTTTTGAGACCTCTGCTTGCTGCTGGAATCCCAGCCTTTTCTCCCAGTAGGTTTAGAGACCCAGGGATGCTGCTTATACTTGCACTCACATGAATCCTGTTCTGGAATAGCTATCACAGGTAGATAAACTTAAACTTCACTCACTCAAACCCTGACAGTTCTACAAGGCTCAAGGCCAAAGCTCCTTTATCGCTGCTGTAAATAAATATTTCTTCTTATGCGAAGGCCCCAGAGCAGAGTTTTTATGCAGACTGTTTCTCAAAAGACACACACGTGACACCAGCAGAGCTGGATTACGGTAGATTCTGGTGTCAGTTGCTGTACAAGGCCAAGAGTCACTACTTTCTCCCAACATCTGGTCTTAGCATTAGCTTGGGCTCATCACCACTCAAGTCTTCTTCCCTATGGCGAATTAGGCCTCAACACCTCCATTATTGCTTCATTTAAGCTGGTTTTCGCTGGTCTCCCTGCTCTCCACCAAACTGGGGCATGACAAAGGGCAAAGGACAGAGAAAGACATTTGTCCCCAGGCACCAGCCTATGTGGGCACCAGAAATACTAAGTGCAAATTTCAGTTCTGTGGCAGCAGAGTACAGGGAAGGAGGGCACAAGCATGTTCCACTGTCCCCAGGCATTCTACACCCTGTGCTTGCCACTGCACCAAGCCTCACCATCTGTGAAGTCCACCAGCTGTGTTGTTTCTCACTGAACTCCATGATTTGAGTCTTTATCATAGTGATTTCTCAGCTTTTACGTAAATCAAGGGACTGAAATGTGTGTATTGGAGGGAGTGGCATGACCTAACCCCTTCAGGTTCTACTCAGTCAATACATAGGGAATCAGAACAAGGAATGTTTAAGTGTGTAGCAGTGTAAGTCTAAGACAGCTGAAAGGATTTTTCAGCAAGGGAATCTGGACCACTTAAGTGTATCTTTTTCTAGGACACTGCTGTTGTGAGCACTGCCCGTGGCTGTCTTTATGGCTTTTTTTCTGAGTGTCACGGCTGACCAGCTGACATTTGCATAGGCTCACTTTTCCTTTACTCATGTTAATTAAATCAAAGGTGTCATGGCAAAGTTTTGCTGGCCAAGATGCCAGAATCTTAGAAGGGTTTTAACTGCATGAATTCTAGGACTTTTATGTAAACAACTCAAATGAAAGTATTTGTGGGACAAAAATTGATGAGGCTTGTAAAAATTACCAGGGGTAGAGACTCAGTGCTCTTTAACACCCTTTGCACATTTCTTGGATGAGTTATGAATCTCTCAGTGGAATTCAATTGGTTTGCTCTAAATAAAGTTATCAATCTGCCTTTCTCTGGCCCCTAACATATACATTTATCATAATGGAAATTACAGGGTTGCAACATCATAACACTGCTATTACTTGTCAAGGATGGCCTTGAGTGAAGGTACTATGGATATGGCCTTGTGGGAGACACGTCATCTGCTTCATGGTCTCTGTGTTGGGTCTGCTGGTCTGTTAGGTGGTTCTCTGTCTGATTGACTCCTGGGAGACTGACTTGCAAGAGATTCTCTCTTCTCCATGCCACATAGAGTGATGGGGAAAGCTAGACTTCAAGTAGCCACAGACTGGAACATCTATTTTTACTGCTTCTTTTGGTCAGGAATCCTCCTCCTTTTTACTCTGCATCCAGATTTTGCTGACTCAGCCTAGATCCCTCTACAGCAGAGGGACTATGGGTCACTGTGACAGCCATTTACCTGGCATTACCTCAAATGATAGATTCAGACAAGAAAGAGGGCAGAGTTTCTTCCTCTGACATACACATCCCCGGGATAGTCTGGATTGTGCATACAACTTTCCACTATCCTAGTGTCATTCCCAAATATACATCCATTTGCAAGGTGGGGTAGCAAAAGGCTTTGGAGTAAACCCAATGTGGATCCAAATTCCAGCTTTGCCACTTAACCTGTGACATTAGAAAAATCACTTTATTCTTTACATGGGAATAGTGGTTTACCATTAAAGTGGTAGCCATTTGTGGGTTCACAAAACCAGCTTGATCAATCCCCACCACAATCCTTTGATGCTGCTGTGGTACCCCAATTCAACCAACAAGGAAAAGTAGCATGGGCAAGAAAAAGAGGACCAGATTCACCTATCCAGAGCAGTGGAAATGGGTTTTGTCCCAGGCTTTATGGAGACAATCCCATTGTTATTTAATGTTTTGGTTGTCACAACTGCAGGGTGAAATGTTCATGACATCTAGTGAGTGGAGGTCAGGAATGCTTCTAAACACACTACAAGGGTGCATGGGACAGCTGCTCACATAAGAAATTAGCCAGCCAAAATGTCAATAATGCCAAGGCTGAGAAACATGGCAATAGACCCAAATATGATTTCATCAAAGATGGGTGAGAAATGTCCCCTAATTTGCTGTGTTCCCTTGAAAAGAATTGTATTTCAAGCATATGCCAAGCTGCTGAGAAGACTAGAATGTTCCTCTTGGCATTTCACCTTGGCATTGGTTCACTTTGTATATGTTCCTCTGCATAGGCTCACTTTCTTTTATTCAAGTTAATTAAATCAAAGGTGTGATTGCAAAGTTTCGTTGGCCAGAGTGCCAGAATTTTAGAGGGATTTAACTTCTTGAATTCTAGAACTCCATCCCATACACATAAAATAATTCCAGGTATATCATATATCTAAATATAAAGGCCAGACTATCATAAAAGAAAAAAAATGATACATTAGATTTTATTAAATTAGGAAGATCTGATCACATCAAGAAAGCTATGCAACTGTGATGGTTAATATTGAGTATCAATTTGATTAGGTTGAAGATTGCAAAGTATTGATCCTGGGTGTGTCTGTGAGGGTGTTGCCAAAGGAGATTAACATTTGAGTCAGTGGGCTGTGAAAGGCAGACCCACCCTGAATCGAGGCTGCCAGGGTGGCCATAATAAAAGCAGTCAGAGGAATGTGGAAGGACTAGAAAGGCTGAGCCTTCGGGCTTTCATCTTTCTCCCATGCTGGATGCTTCCTGCCTTTGAACATTGGACTCCAAGTTCTTCAGCTTTTGGACTCTTGAGAGACTTAGACCAGTGGTTTGCCAGGGGATCTTGGGCCTTCAGCCACAGACTGAAGGCTGCACTCTCAGCTTCCCTACTTTTAAGGTTTTGGAACCCAGACCGACTTCCTTGCTCCTTAGCTTGCAGACAACTTATTGTGGGATGTTACCTTGTGATTGTATGAGTTAATACTCCTTAATACTCCCTTTCATATATACATCTATCCTGTTAGTTCTGTCCCTCTAAAGAACTCTGATTAATAGAGTAACCAATAGAATAGAAGAAGATATTTATGATACAAATGTCTGACAAAGATTTTGTATCCAAAATTTATGAAGAACTACAAAGCAAAAGAAAATAAACCATTTTAAACATTAAATTAATATTTTATAAACAAATATTTTATAAAAGATTAATTCAAATGTCTAGTAAGCATATGAAAAGGCGTTTAGTAACATTTTTCATTAGGAAAGTACAAATTCCCATACCCATCAGAATGGCTAAATTTTTTTTCAAAACTAATAACACTAAGTGTTGGTGAGGATGTGGGACACTTAGAACTCTCATACATTATAGAAGGGAGTGCAATCGGTTCAACCACTTTGGAAATATCTATTAAAACTAAATATCTGTCTATACTACAACACAGCAATTGCAATCCTAGATGCAATGCTCCTAAGTATATATCCATGAGAAATGAGTTCACATGTCCAACAGAAGACATGCACATGAATGTTTACAGTAGCTCCAAACTGGAAACAACCCACTGTCAACAGAAGGATAAATTGTGGTATAGTCGTATCGTAAAATACTACATACACCAATAAAAAATAACAAACTTCTACATACAATCATGTTAATGTGAAACATCTTGCTGTGATAAAAAGCAGAATCCTAACCAGTGGGAAACTCTTGGGTAGACAACTTGAAATATAGACCTGTATCAAATTCATAGAACAAACTAAACAATTTTATAAAGGAAAAGAATATATTAGAAGTTGTTTACGTATTTCATAAGCTCTAACCACTAGTGTGCTGTATGACAAGACTTACAATTTCTAGAAACTATTTGTATATTAGATTCCCTGATAAAATAGTTCATGTCTTTTTGTAACCAAAACTTCTAATAAATGTGTTTGTCGGCAGGTGGTGTAGTTTATGGACACCTGGCAGCAAAATCAAAAATCTCAAACTAATAACCCTTGTAGCATCAGATCCTTACACATTTTATGTGTTGTTTTGAGATTCACAGATTCACATGCATTTACTTCCCTCAGCTCACAAGAGTAAGGTTCGTATTTTTCATGGCATACTCAGAGGTCTCAATACTATATTCTTATAAAAATTCCAAAGGCAATACTTTCTTTAGACCCAGGGCATGCATTAGTATTTCTGGCTGGAGTTAGGTGAAATAAGTCTCTAAAAGTGATGGCAGAATTTTAAAGAGGCAAGTAGAGAAATTTCATACTTGGAAGCTATTTAAGTGAGCTTGATTCCAACATCAGTGATTCTAATACCAGTGATGTTGACTGTTTCCTACTGAGGTGGCCACAGGAGTCTCCATGAGGAGGGTTGCTTTTGATTTGACATTTGACAAAAGACTGGAATTCTGGTGGAGAAAAAAACCACCTAAGTGAGGGAAATGGCCTAAGCAAAGGCCAGAGTCTGGCAAGTGAAAACGTAGTTGAAGGAGAGTAATTTGAAGTACAGTGTTTATGAAGGAAGTATTCATGAAGAAAAGTCATTGGAGATAAGACTGGAAAAGCAATTAAGATCATAGTTTGAGAACCTGGATTAGGGCTTTGGGTGTTTAAGGGGGCAGAATCATGTAATTACTTTAGCAGGGTAGGAATAGCTTTCTTTAAAACTATTTTTGAAGTCTCAGCCAAATTATGAAGTCTAAGCTTCCATAGCCTGATGAAGAAGAAGTGAAAAGCAGAATCCAAAAGGAGTAGTTAAGTTCTGGTTGGGAGGGGCTGGGAAGATGGTGGAGCAAAGGAGCTGCAGCCTGTGATGGGCACGAGGTGCCAATGGTGGGAGCCATGCTGGGCTGCAAGAGGTAGGCGTGCACCTCGGATTGGCTGCGGTGGAGGTGTCAGCAGCCCCGCCCTGAGCCCTGCCTGATTTGGCTGTGGTTTCCTAGTGTTGGCCTGAATATCCCTGAAGAAAGGGAGCTTTCCTGTTGGCATTCCTCACCTCTGACTTAAACTTGGCTCCTCCGCTGTAAGCAGAGATTTCTCTGTGTGGTGATGCTAATCAGCAGATTTTAGAACATTCTCTGGGTGTCTCTTCACTCTTCAGTCTTGTATCTATGAATCTAGATAAACCCTCTTTTCCACTATGGGAGCAAGAGAAATTGTTGCGTGGTTAAGTTGAAAAATACCAGTAAATTGGATTTTGAGGTAGTTAATTTACTGTTTTGTCTTCCTGGTTTCCCTTCTGCCCTTCTCTGGCATTCCATTTCCTTAAGGAAATACACAGTTTTCTATTCCATGTGGTTCTGGTGGGACTGTCACTAGCAGTGCTCTGCTTCACTGAGTTAGAGGTGTGGGCATGTGACCAGAGTCTGGCCAATCATGGTGTCCCATTCTCCAGGCCACAGTGACTGGACTAAGGTGTGGGCATGTGACTGAAGCAGGACCAATCAGAATTATTCTCTGGGATTTACTGGATCTGCCACAGTTATGCTTAGAACTTTATGCAATAAAGATTGTTCTTCACTTAGAAAGAATTTGGCCACCACACTGAAAGAAGCAGAGCTGAGAGGGAGAGAGATCTGATCACGTCCCTTTGTGTTCCTAGATCTCGGTAGGTGGGAGCCTGTTCCCCTCCTGTCCTCTCTCCCCAGTACCTATTTCTTTTTTGCTTGAATTAGTTTGAGTTGTATTTTGGTCATTTCAACTTAAAAAATGAATCCTGACTAGTATAAAAGTTGGTTATTGGTCATTTTCTTTATTATTGGCTTCAGCTTTATAACTTTCTTGGTCCTACACAGCAAAGCCTTTTGATGATGAGACCCTCCATAGTGTTCATTTAAGCTTAATCCAAGAGGTATCCTTACAGATGTGACACCTGTAAGTAAGTGTCACATCTTTCAATGTCTCCTGGCTTTGTATTCTCAATTCCGTGGAGTTATGCATCCCTAAGGACATCTCAAAATACTTGCCAACAACATAGACAGGGATATCTGCTCTTCAGGTCTAGTTTCCCAGTTAGGAAAATAGATTTTGTGGAGTATTTCTGAAAAACAGATGAAAATTGTGGTAATAACATACATCAAATACTAAAAAGAAAAGTGGTTCAGAGAAAAGGCATTATATCTAAGAGTATCATCAAGGTATTTCATTATGTAATAAACAAAATGCAGTTTCACACTCCATCAATTTATGTTTAAGACACTGTGTGCATGTGTATGTGTGTGTGTATGTGTATAAAACTTAGCTACAGAAAATAGGACAACCTAAAGCCACTACAAAAACCTTGGATCTTTATATTAGGAAAAGGTTTCACTCATGTGTGCACGTGTGTGTGTGTATACACAAGGAGTTTGCAAAGTATTCTAGTAATACACTTCCTGTCAGAAACATTGTTGTTATCCTAATCCATGCATGCTCAGCTGTGAGTGAGTTGGGACAAATGAAAGGGGGAGCCAGGAAAATGTCCCTGAAATGAGACCATCTGAACCATCCTCACCAGTCAAGATGAGTGACTCTGTGGGGCAAGGCCTGGCATCAGGAGTGGCCAGGCTCCTGGGATGATGGCTCGGTCTGCAGTGGCAGCACTGTGGCTCTGAGTGTTTCCTCTCTTTGGAACAGGACTCCAGGTGGCAATTTGCAACTGAGGCAGAAAAGCTGTACAAAGCTGGTTAGCCCAGCAACAGCAGGCAGGAAAAGCAATCCAGGAAGAAGTGAGACAGGACACCATGCTGTCTTCCCCTTGCACTGCTCAGATCTAGTAATGCCTCCCATGAAGTCAAGTTTGCCACAGTGACTTCAAAGCGTAGCCATCTATCATTTTTACAAAAACCTGAGGACATGAGAGTTAGTGGAATGTGCCATGGTGTGTGACCTTATAACTGATCCCAAGGCCTCCATCAGGATTTGTCATCCTCCACGTGGACTTCTGTGTTTCCCTCACCACAGAGAGCACTTTGGTGGGTCAAGGCTGCTAGCCTGTGAGGTGGCTTGAACTTTCCTCTCCAATGGGTCTGAGCCTTCCCAGGGCACAGTTTTACACAAATGGCCCATTTATGGTTATCATGGGCACAGGAAGCCCTGACAGACACCCCTGGAAATCTCTGGGTTCCAGATGCACTCCTTCCTGCCCCTGTTATAGAGCAGCAACCTGGCTCCTCATGGTCCTCACAGCTGATTGCCCCTGTCAGCAACGTAACTCCTTGCCATGTTTGCCTGCTTGCTGGTAGGAGAAGCCTAAAACAAATAGATGGCAGGCATATCTTCCAGCAGAATTCCAACCATGTTTCCCCTTGGACCTTGGGCCCTTAACCAGCAGAGCCTAAGGTCATGGGACAAGGAGTGCAAATTCCACAAGAGGCCACTGGGAGTAATGGCGAAGGAGGAACCACTCCTACTTCTACCAGGTCACACCTTTGCAAAATGTGGTTGCCGTGGCAGTGTAAGATGCAGCACAGAGTTGGCCAACACACTCAGACTCTCCCTCCATCTGTCTGCCTCTTTCTCTCTGCTCTGTCTCTCCACCCGCTGAGAGCCTGGCCCCCTGTTGGAGGGCAGAGACAGTGGCTACTGAGGTCACCTCTGTACCCAGTGGCCTTCCCATTTCTGCCTCACCTGGGCTGCTCCTTCCTTGGAGTGCTGGGAACTCTGAAAAGTGAGGGCAGAGGAACACCTGTCAGTAGTTTGTGCTTGTAAAGGCGCTGCCCAGAAGGAGGGAAGATTATAGAGGAGAAGGCTCCACTCACAGAAATTTGGTCAAGGATTAGAATTATTGGAAATTTGAATTTAACTTAACCCATCTCAGACCAGACATCCCTCTGTCCTTCCTGCTCCTGCTCCACCAGTGGGGAAGTGACAGGAACAGATGGGAAATGCTCCTCTCTTTGCCCAGAACCACTCTTCCTTGGACACAGTTAAGGACTGCTTCCTCCTTGCAGCAGGAGCTCTGTAGATCATCTGGACAGGATTCTCCCCTGGGTGCACAGGCCCAACAGAGCCTGGAAGAGGAGGCCTGAGGCTCCAGCAGCCTCCCCCTCACAGCTCCCTCCACACTCCAGCCTCTCACCATCCAAGAAACGTGTGCATTTTCACCTCTGAGCGGTTGTTTATGGTGGCCTGTGCTCCAGCATGGCCTTTCCATCTCTTTTATGCTTTTCTTAAAACCGTACACAATTTTTGTAAATGCCCAGCCCAAGTATCATTGTCTGTGTGAAGGTCCAGGTGGAATTTGTTGCTTGATTCTCAAGTATCCTACCCTCCTGTGATCCTATCTCTAACATAACACTATGTGCTTTATATGTAATAACACATTTAATTGTTATCACAATCTTTGAGGTAGAGCTTATTATTATCCCCACTTACAGATGAGAATGCATGGTCACGGGGAGAATAAATAACTTGGCCAAGGTGACACCATGAGTAATGTTACACTCCAGGACCATGTCTTGTCTTCATACTGGCGACCCCCAGTGTGCAGCATTGTGCCTGTCACGTAACAGGCCACAGATAATGCTGCCAAGTGAATGATTTGGATGCTGGTGCTTGTTCAGAAGAGCCAGCTCAAGTCTGATTTAAGCATAAAGCAAGTGTGGTTGGTGCTTTGTAATACTAAGGCAGTTCTTTTGTTTGTAAACTCTCGGGGCCTTGCAGCGCCCTCTCTACCTCTTTTCTTTCTGCTTTTCCTGTTTATTTCTTTCTCTGCTAGATGAAGAATATAAAGGTGAAATTCCAAAGAAGAAGAGGTTTACTTGGAGAAGAAGATTGGGGCCCTGCTAAGTTAGGTGTTTGGTGATTCCATTGGCTTCGTAATCTTTTTTAGGGTTGGATAAATGAGAATTGGCTTCTGGAAGGGGTGGCAGAAGGAAGCTATCAGAGTACCTGGTAAGAAATTGAATTCAGAGAGGGGGAATGAAGTGGAATATGTTCCTTTCAGTCCCATTGATCTTCCTTTCCATCAAGGCATTTCCTGCAGGCTTCATTTAAAGATATAGAGTTATAGGAATTAGATATGTTACCCTATCTACAATGATGGCAGGATCATTTGTCAATGAAAAAAAATTCAATTGTAGAGTTTCTAGAACACTCTTCATGCCTGACTTGTTTCTGAGATCTTTTTAATTGGATGTGAGCCTTTTGTTTCTTAGGACAAAGTCATTAACCCCTAACCCACTGTGCTGAAAGAAGAAATGAAAGGCAGTTTCGATTGTCAGGGAACCCTGAGTAAAATGTTTAAGAGCTAAAATCTATGCCTGCTCTTTGTAGTGAGGATCCACACCTGCTCCCTCCTCATTTGCCTCAGCACTGCTGGGGGAAGGAATTGCTGTGGTCCACTATGACCATCATTCTCACTAGAAGTTTTCTAGGAAAGCAGCATCACAATCAAGCATTAAGCCATGGGAGTTAGGAACATGCTGATCTGGTGACAGAGGCACAGGGTAGAGAAAATAAGTCTTCTCTATAGTTCTGTGTTGTTGAACTATAGATTGAGAGACATAAATGTATTAGTAATGAAAATGTTTTCTTGCTTGTAAAAGGGGAGAGAATGAAGTAAAAGTGTTCCAGACTCAGAACTGCGTTTCAGTGTAGAATGCTAGGTCTGCTATCGAAATATAGGCACGCATTTTTTTCTTACTCCTCATTTCCTTCTTAATCCCTCCTTTAGTCTTTAATCTGTTCCCTCTAATCCTTTTACTCAATTGTGCCCTCCAAATATGGAACAGATGAAGATGATAATGATCAAGATGATAATGATATTAATATTGGTGATGATAATATTAATATGAGCTATACTTTATCAGTTAGCATGTATTAGATAGACAAAAATATTTAATTCTCAAAAAAATCTTTATAGGTACAATTATTTCTATTTTAGAGATGGGAAAACCGAGGTCCAGAGAGGGAAAGTAATTTGTGCATGATTTGTGCCAGTTCATAGTAAGTAATGGCTGAGTCAGGATGGGCTTCAGAATATTTTTTTGCCCCAAAGCCCATGCATGCTCTTAACCATTATTTTACACTTAGTAGGAAGAGAAATGTGGTCTAGCAAATCTAGATGCAGAATCCAGTGGACTTTTCCTTCATAGCTCTTGGCCTCTGAGACAGTGTTTATGTTCCATTGTCATTACCTATCTAAAACCTCATTCTTGGCCTCCCTGAGGACAAGTCCTTGTCTTTTGTGATAGTTAATTTTATGTAGCAACATGCCTGGGCCACAGTGCTCAGGCATTTGGTCAAACATTATTCTGGATGATTCTGTTGAGAGTATTTTTTTGGATGAGATTAACATTGAAATTTATAGGCCCTGAATAAAGCAGATTGCCCTCCATAATGTAGGTGGGCCTCATCTAATCAGCTGAATAGAACTGACCTCTGCTGGATGTGGTGGCTCACAACTATAATCCCAGCACTTTGGGAGACTGAGGTGAGAGGATCACCTGAGGTCAGGGGTTCGAGACCAGCCTAACCAACATGGTGAAACCCTGTCTCTTCTAAAAATACAAAAATTAGCCAGGTGTGGTGGCACACCCTTGTTATCCCAGCTACTCGGGAGACTGAGGCACGAGAATCACTTGAACCCAGTGGGTGGAGGTTGCAGTGAGCTGAGATTGTGCCACTGTACTCCAGCCTGGGTGACAGAATGAGACTCTGTTTCAAAAAAACAAAAAGCTGACCTCCTCTGAGCAAGGGGAACTCTGCCACTAGGCAGACTTCAGACTTGAACTGCAGCACTGGTTCTTTCCTGATGTCCAGATTTTGAACTTGCCAGTCACCATAATTGTGTAAGCCAATTCCTTAAAATAAATCTCTCTCTCTCTAGCCCCCTATACAAACACATATTATTGATTCTGTTTCTCTGCAGAACCCTGACTCATACATCTTCCTTCTTAGATGTCTTCTCCTTTCCTTCTTCACTCTTCCTTCTGCCTTGACAAGAGGTTGCCTCAGTTTTTAGATGACAACTCTGTGCTTTTTCTTTTTGTGTCATTTCCCTCAGAGAACACGCCAATCCTCACAACTTCACAATGCATGGAGTCACTCCAGGACCCGAGTTTTCAGCCCTGACTGCTTTCTGTACCTCCAGATCCTTCGTGCTTGCTGCCGACTGCATCTTTGCAGGCAGATGTCATCAAACCAAAGGGCTGGTCATTCAGCTCCAACATCACTGGGTCCTCTTCCTAGTCATGGGATTCCTTGAATCTCCCAGGCTTGAAACCTTGGAGCTTCTCACCTCTCTCTTCCCTCTGCTCCATATCCAGCTGGCTAGCCAGTGTTTCAATTGCATTTCCTTAGGACTGTCTTTCTAGCTGTTCCTTTCTCTTTTCACCGTTGGCCCCACCTGCCGCAGGCCCACTCATCTTTCTGAATGGGAATCCTTGTCTTCAAGTCCACTCTCTTTTCCAGCCCAACTTACACAGAAATGGCAGATTAGCTTCCCTAAGAACATTTGCTTCATCACTCATTTCCTAATTTGGCAGGGCTGGAAGGCCCAAACTTGTCTTGAGCCAGTGGTAAGGCTAGTCCTGAAGTTGATCCTTTATTTGAGAATAAAGCCCAACTCAGCACCTCACCACGTGCTCCTCAATCCTGGGAACAAATGGCACAAAGAATTTTACCCTTGCCCAGAATCTCCTCTGCAGCCAACAGTCTCTCATCAGGAGCTTCAAACATCCAGCAGCTCTGAGTGAAGTTTAGATTGTTGGACTTGGAATCTTAGGGAGGGTGGAGGCCTACACCAGAATCCAGGACTAACACCCTGCATCATTCTTCCAGCCCTCCAGGGCTCTTCCCTGCCACCAGCCCTTGGCCTGGCAGGGGAGGCTCCCTCTTTCTCTGTGGTGTCTCCCTGGAGTCTGAACTCACATGTGGATGTCAACAAGGGGACAGATTTGGAGAAGCAGATCCAAAGAAAGTAAAGAGTTTTTGTCTTTCCAAATGTTACTGTAACCTCAGGAAGCTTCAGTGAGCTCATCAAGACCAACAGGTGCTGGAGCAGTGGTTTATGGAAGTAACTATACTGGAAGGAAAACGATTTTGCCGGGTGGGGATAATGTTGTTGCAGAATTTTGCTCAGTTCAGCTAAAACCAGGTTCTTGTCACCTGGTTTTGATGACAAGACCAAATGGCTAGGAAAATTTTGCAAACACATTGAAAGGTGAGTAGAACAGGGTTTTACTGGGTGAAATGGAAACAAAAAAAAGAAAAAATTCAGCAAAGCAAGATGGAGTCCTGCTGACAAGCCCCCCATCTCCCAGACTGAATCCCAGGCCACCATACAGGAAGAAGACAGGCTCCTTCTCATTGCCTGTGGCTGCAACCCTGTTCCTCAAGTGCGCATGTGGACATGTTCAGATAAGGACCTGAGCAGGTTCCCTCATCTGCACAAAACACTGTGGGGCAGTGTTTGATGTAAACATCTGATGTAAACACTTGTGGGGCAGGTTGAAGATTCTCTGGGGACCTCTTTTTATTCACCTAGGCATTTGGCTGTCTTATTGTGATTTTTTTAAAGTTGTCTTTCAAGGATGATACAAGTATTCTTAGGTACATCAAGCTAAAGACTTTTGACAGAATTGGGCCAAAATTATATAATAATAACTGTTATTATTTGTTGAGTACTTAATGGTACCACACAGCGTTAAGCATTTTGTATATGTTAACTCATTTACTCTTTGCAATAACCTTATGAACTATAAACAATGATCATTTTAATGTTACAGATTGAAAACTGAGGCATAGAGAAGGTTGCCCAAGGGGACAGCTAAATAAGTAGCAGAGTCAAGATCCGGACAGGCAGCCTGGCACCAAAGCTCATGTTGGTAGCTACTTAAAATTTGAAGATATAGAGAAGGAAGGATATCTGACTGATTCCTCTGTTTGGTAGGTGAGAATTAACTCTAAACAGTGATATTCATGTCTTGTCTTTAGGCCACAGAGAAACAATGATCACCAAATATGGACTGATTAACAGCTTTAGAAAAAGCCTTGAGGAAAAGACAGCTGTTTTTACAGAAGCCTGAACCATGCTGAATGGGCTAAAACTTGCTGTTGTAGTATAATTCTGTGTTGACTGGCTGGTCAGATTTGGTTCATTGCTGCAATCCACAATTACTTATCAAGCACTTACTATCTACTGGGAGCTATGCAGAGGGGTGAAGATAAAAGAGTGAATCAGGCAGATTCTAATGAAGAACAATCTATCCATTCAGACAGAGGATGGCCTCTGTCCTCATGGATAGGTTGTCCTTCATTAGAAGCAAAGCTTTAAACCATAGTTTGATAAAAGATTAATCCAAAATTAATATTCTATATGGCTGAAGAAGTAACTTGAAAAATTGGGCAGGGATCCTTTAGCTTATAGAGTAAAAGAGTGGAAAGAGGCCACATCAACTATCAGAGTAAAAACTCGGACAGCACACAGGAGCACACAGTGCTGCTCACTGCTCTGTTGAGTATAAGACGGTGAGATTTCTATGCAGATTATTCTCGAAAAAGTGTCGAGTACTTTCAAAACCCGTCTTTTGGTGTTGATGCTGTTGATCACCAAGTCAGTGCAAGTTTTCACTTGAGGGGAACAGCTTGGGGGAAATCTCAGAGGAAGACTCTTGAAGCACAAGGAAAAGAAAAACATAAAATATCCTTGGACTGGTATTAAAGATCAGTGGACCTGCCAACACTCAGGCATTTTGCTTAAGCAGGCTAAAACTTTGACTTGGCCTAAAATTAGTGTCTGTTTTGGGGCAATCAAAATAGCCTTAATTATATATTGGCCCAATTGGAAGAGTTCTATCTTGACTGAGGAAAGAGCAATTTCTCTATGATTAAAATCTAACTTTGAAACTCCTGATAGGTGGCTTAGAACTTGCTATGATACCAGAGGGCTCTCAAATTTGGAGTGGAGCTAAGGTCAAGAAAAGTTTAATATATCTCTGATGGCTGGTGGGTTGTGTGCAGGCAAGGACCTAGAGGCTGCTTTCCATTGGGTCAAGGGTGACAAGAGGAGAGATAAGGGTAATTGAGGTTAGATGGAAAATGTTAAATCCACTTGCTGTAATTGAGGAGAATTTTTCTTCCTTTCAATGATACTGATTGCTCAGGGGCAGATAGAAGGAGCAGAGGCATCACAAATGCCAAGTCTAAATTCTCTTGGTATGTAGATAACTTTAGGGGGTATTCTTCTGCCTCACATTGATGAGGCAAAGCTGTCACATGGGAGTGATACATTGTCCACAAACCTCAGGCACTTCTCATGGCACTGGGGAGCTGCTGGGGCTGTCATTCCAAGGATTTCCATCTGAAATGGGAGAGTTCTCTGGCTCTCCCTGATAAGACATGTGACAGAGGTATAGCTCATCTGTTTGGCCGCCTTGTGTGCTCAAATCCCTTATGGGATGGGGAACACAGAGGGGCAGGTGCGGGAGCTGGGGCAAGCTCCCCTGGGCTCTGGCCCCACAGCAGCATTCAAGGGTGGGTGTCGGCAACTCTCGGAGCCCAGGTGATTTAAACATATTCCAACCTTCCAGTGGTGTTACAGTGCGCTCTTTTAGCACTGCCATCCTTGGACACCTTAAATGTTAACCAGCTCAATGCCCTCTTGGTATCCAGGTCCTTGTTCAGTGTCCAGGAAGAATCAGGTCACACATGGACTTGAAGGTTGGTGAATGCAGGGGTTTTATTGAGTGGTGGAGGTGGCTGTCAGTGGGATGGATGGGGAGCAGAAAGAGGATGGAGTAGGAAGATCTTCCCTTGGAGTTTGGCTGTCCAGTAGGCTGATCTCCTCTCTGATTGTCCCCAACCAAACTCCTATCAATGTTTAGATGCTCCTCCCTTCTCTGCCATTCTGCTGCTCTTCTGTTTATCTCCTTATCTGCTTCTGGAGGCTAGGGTCAGGAGTTTACATGGGTACAGGATGGGGGAGCATGGCAAGCCAAAAGGCAACTTTGGGACATGAAAATAGGAATGTCTGTTCCCATTTAGGGCCTTGGATTTCCAGGCTTGAGGTGGGGCCTTTGCTGGGAACCGCCTTCTTTTAACTAATATTTCTGTCTCCTGTCCCTATCACATTTAGTTCGAGCCTTTTAAATTGTAACCACCACTTCCCCAGGCCATCCTAGCCTTAAGCAGGATGTTCAAAGAATGTGAGTGATTATTAGAGTGATAACGGAAACCATTTTTGGCAGTGAGTCCCCAGTGGACCTGCTGGGACTTCAAGTTTCTCTCTTCCTTGGCCTAGTCCCTGGTAGCGCCTGTGTTCTACTATAACTACCCAATGGATTCTTCTTGCCTACTGTCCAAATAGAGCAAATTTGCCAAGGCAGGAGAATTGCAATGGAGAGTTTAATTCACACAGAGCCAGCTGAATGGGAGTTTTATTATTACTCAAATCAGTCTCCCTGAGAATTGGAGGGCTAGGGTTTTTCAAAGGTAGTTTGGGGAAGGGGTGGGATTGGCTACGTAATGGATGCTCACTGCTGATTGGTGCAAGCAGAGAGGTGTGGGAAACAATCCTCCTGGACACTCTATAGCTTCTGGGTGGGGCCACAGGAACTGTTGGTAGGTCCAGGTGGAGTCATCATCAGTAGAAGGGTCCTTGGAACTATAGACTTAAGGGTGTGAAAAAAAAAAAAAAAAAAAAAAAATCTGAGAAGATATCTCAAAAGACCAGTCTTCCAATTCGACAATAGTGATGTTATCTGCAGGAGTAATTGAGGAAGTGGCATGACCCCCAGGATAATGGCTGGCAATCATTTGTGTCTATACCTTAGCAGAATTCAGGCTTCCCTCCTTCCCATGAACTCAAACTATCTGAGACAGGTTTCAGTTAATTTAGAAAGTTTATTTTGCTAAAGTTAAAAATGTGCCCATGACACAGCCTCAGGAGGTCCTGAGGACCTGTACCTAAGATAGGGGTGTGGGGGACTTTCAGATCGGGTAGATTTAAACATATTCTGATTGCCAATTGGTTGAAAGAGTTATTATCAGTAGAAAGAAATACCTGGATTAAGATAAGGGGTTGTGGAGACCAAAGTGTTATCATGCAGATGAAGCCTGCAGGTAGCAGGCTTCAAAGACAATGGATTGTAAATGTTTCTTAGCAGACTTGAGGTCTGTGTTGATACCGGAGGGGTATACTCAGGCACATCAGTCTGACCCCCACTTCTCATCATGGCCTGAAGCAGTCTTGCAGGTTAAATTTTAGAGTGCCCTGGCCAAGGAGGGAGTTCATTCAGATGGTGGCAGGGTTCAGGGGGACTTTACATTTCAGTTTTGGTTTACATCCCCCTGGCCTAGTGTTCTCTCAATAGGTTTACAAAGGCAGTTGAGTTTTGGCGACGGGCTATTATCATTTAAAATGTAAACTAAAAGTCTCCCAAAGCTAGCCCAGGAATGATTAACAGTAGCTGGAAGGCTAAATACACAAGGGGAATTGGTTAGGTCAGATCTCCTCCACTGTTTTTGCAAAGGTGGTTTCACTATGTGGCACCCTTCAAGTTCTGCAGCCACCAGTGCATAACCTGGCTCTTGTGACTGTGAAGTCACATTCCAACCTCTAGGAAAGCAACATTTCCTCTGCCATCCCCAAACCCTGGGTTTCACTCATTTGAGGACCATAATTTGACTTCAAAAGATAGTGGGATATAGGGGGAGGGGAGAAGTTGTTAAAAATTCTTGGTTCTGAGGAGAAGGTCCTTCTTTTGCAATCCTTCTCTCAGTCAAACCTGTGGGTTCCCTTGTTCCTGCTGTCTTCTTCCTCTTCCTCATTGGATTAATTTGGGAGAAAGTCCATATGGCTTTCTTTTATAAGTCGTGAGGAGACGGGATAGTTCCCTTGACTCCCTTCGTGGGTGGGAACTGGAGTGGCTCATTTCACTCAGCCCACCACTGGCCACCCCTCACAGGAGGGAATGTGAGAGCAAGTGAATGCAGAAACCAGAGTGAATAAATGCTGGAACCAGCTGACCACTCCTCTCTGGCAGGAGCAGGCTCTGTGTGGGCCCCGCAGCAGAGTCCCAGTGTGTTACAACCAATGCTATTTCCGCTCCACCATCCAGGGATGGCCAAGTGCCAACCAGCTCAGTGGAGGGTCAGGGTGACAGCCCTTGCCCTCTTGGCACCGGGGTTCTTGTCCAGCATCCAAGAAGAATCAGGTCACATGAACTGTTTGAAAGGTGATGAATGCAGATGACTTTATTGAGTGGTGGGTGATTCTCAGCGGAAAGGGAGGGTGGAAAGGGGATAAGAAGATGATCTTTCCCTGAAGCCCAGTGGTCTCTCGCTGGGCCTCTCTCCAAAGCTGTACCGTCTTAAGTTAGCTGTGTCTATCCATAGTCTCCAATGCTGATTGCTTCTCTGCTTGATGCTCAGCCGGTTGTGTTGCTCTGCCAGCTGAAGTCTTTTATAGGCACAGGATAGGGGCAAGACCAGCCAAAAAGGCAACATTTGGGTGGAAGAACGAGGTCAGCTCTCTTCACTTCAGGCTGCAGTTCCAGGCTTAAGGGTGAGATTAAGCTGGGAGCCCAGCTCTTTTGTATCTGTGGTAAGATGGGTCTGAGGCAGCCTCTTGCTAGACAGGGGTCCCCACTCCTTGTGTAATGCAAGCCCGGCCTAAAGTGGAGCAGAAGGGGGACATGGAGGGACTAGCATGGGCCAGGTGTTCAGAGCCTGACAGATGTCACAGGTGTGATGACTGGGGCCGGCATCACAAGCAGTGAAGAATTTACCAAGATAGTCATAGGTAAAGGAAGGCAGATTTATTAGAGAAAGTACGAAGATACATTGCAAGAGCGCAGCAGGCAGCACAGCAGAGAAAGGGCAGTCTGCAAAGAGGCAGGGGCTGGGGGAAGTTTTATAGGGTCATACTTGAGGGGCTACATGCAGACAAGGTTTGCAGATAAGGTTGTGCTGCTGGGGCTCCATGAAGGAAGAGAGGTATTTGGGAACAGGATGTCATGACAGCAGGACCCGGTGCCCCTTCCTCATTGTTACTTACTTATTTTATTAGGACCCCAAAAGACAGAAATCCCCTTTCTTCCTGTGTGTGTCCCTCTCTGCTTCTCACCAACAGAGCAGCTAGAATGGATGCCTAAAGCAGGATGTCAGCCTTGGAGACAAAGCTAGAGGGCCGCTTGACCTGCTTCCAGCCCAGCTCACCAGCTGACAACCAGGTTAGGCTGAATGTTCAGGGCCACCATGTATGATGGGCGTTTTGTGCATTTGGGACACAAAAGTCTTGACTGAGACAGCAAAAACTGGGGACTGGGTCCAGTTTATGTTCCTTTAATTAGTATGACTGTCCAGAGAAAGGGGCACAACAACACTGTGAGCCTGGGGCTATTTGCCCAGAGAGGCCTCCTTCTTCTAATTTTCAGGAGGGTGCTACATCAGCTGCACTGCCTTTCAGAGGTGTTCATTGTGCCACTGAGAGCCCTGAGTGTCCTGCAGCAGCTGTCGTTGGAGAAGTTCAGGGTTTGGAATCATAGTTTTCTCTCTTGACTTCAAATGCTAGTCAGAATATACAGCTGCTGATTTTGCCATCTGGAAAGTCTTGGCCTTTCCATAGGGAATTGACTGACTTTGTTGGGAAGTTTGACAATTTCTGATTCTCTTCTTTTATGTGTGCAACAGGGATTCTCAGGAGCGTTTTTCATCTGGTAATGTATGGTTTTGGGGAGCCGATTCTCAGAGATTATGGGTTAGCAAGGCTGACATTGCTCCATTCCAAAGAGAAAATTTTAAGTAATCAAAGGAATAGAACAAAACTAGGCTGGGGTGAGGATTTTATTCTTCATTCCTTACACAATGTCATGAGAAATTTTGCATGATCAATACCTGTAGAATGTCTGTTAGAAAAATAGAGGTCATCTACTTCTTGGAGCCCCACATGACAAAGAAAAAGCTTTAATGTATGGCCCCTGTTAAACATCTTTTGGTGTAAATGAAAGAGATTGGTCACTTCCAGGGGCATGCAGTGAGCCACTGGTGTCTGCAGACCTTTTCCTTCCACAAACCTCGTTCATTCAGCTTTCCCAAGACAAGTGGCAGGCAGGTCTCAAATCTCAACTCTGATGTTTGATGCCATTCAAGGAGGAATCTCATTACAGAAAAAGGCTGAGAAACTAGTTTGAGTATTATCTGACTATAATGTGACATTATCATGAGTCAAAAATGACAGAATTTTGTTGAACAAAAACCCTTTTGACTGATGTGTGTCTCTTCTAGGTCTGAGCATTTCAGTCATTGGTTTATAAAAAGAATTTTATTGGCTTGAGACTAGGCAAAGAGAAAGAGAAATGATCTACTCTTTAAGTCAAGAATTGCCTTATAAAGAGTATATGACCTGTTTTATTTTTGCACACATTTATGCAGTACATGTGCAACTTTGTTACATGCATAGATTGGGTGGTTGTCAAGTCATAGTTTTCAGTGTATTCATTACCCAAATAACATACGTTGTACCCACTAACTAATTTCTCGTCGTTCACCCTCCTCCCAACAACCCCCCACCCTGCCACTCTTCTGAGTCTTCACTGTCTAACATTCCACTCTCTACATCCTTGTGCACACATTTTTTAGCACCCGCATATGAGTGAAAACATGTGATATCTGACTTTCTGTGCCTGGATTGTTTCACTTAAGACAATGTGACCTGTTTTGTTTTGTTTCCTTTCCAGAAACTCTTTATGTCTTTTCCTATCTCCAGTGCTCTAAAATGTCATGATTATATACCTTGGTCTTTTCCATGTATTGTGTTGAGAGCTTGGTGAGACTTTTAATTTGAAAGTTTATGTCCTATGGTCTGTGACATTTTTCTCTTTTACTTCTTTGAAAATCTTGTCCCCCTCTGTTTACTATGTTTTGTCCTTCTGGAGCTCGGAGGATTCAGATGTTGAATTTCCTGAACTAAACCCCTAACTTGTGCAAAAATATTTTTTTCTCATGATTTTACTTAATTAACCATTTTTAACATTTCTAATCTTTTATTAACTAATCATTTTTAAACATGTTAAGACAAACCCAAACTTATGAGAAAGTTAACAGATACAATAGAAAGAACTTTCTTCCTAGTCCATTTGAAAGCACATTTTGGACATGACACATTATGACATCTCAATGCTTTAGTGTATATTTCCTACAAACAAGGACATTCTCCTACAAAAACACAAGATAAGCATAACAATTAGAAAATTAACCTTTATACATTGCTGCAGTCTAATTCTCAGACCCCACTTAAGTTTTTCCATTTTCCTCAATAATGCCCTCCACAGCAGAAGGATCAGGTTCAGAATCACACGTTGCAGTTAGTTATTTTTCTTTAGTCTTCTTTAATCTAATTTTTCCTTCATGACTTTGACACTTTGGAGAAGTACAGGCCAATTATTTTGTAGACTTTCCCTCAAACTGGGTTTGCCTGATGCTTTCTCTTGATTCAATTCAGGTCACGTGTCTTTAGTAGTAGATCTCACAGACCCGCTGCAGAGCATTCACACTGCATCGGCTCAGGTGGTGCATGATTTTGATTTGTCCTATGTCTGATGATGTTTTCTTTGATCATTTGATTAAGGAGGTATCTGCCACACTTCTCTGTAAAGTTTCACTTTTTCCCTTTGTAATTAATGAGTACTTTAAGGAAAGGAATTTTGAAACTCTGTAAATATCCTTTTCTTCATCAAACTTCCCATATAGTCATGTATTTATATGTATATGACTCGTGGTTTCCTATTATATTCAGTGGGTTATAATCCCTTACCATCATTATTGATTTTCATGCTTAGAATGTTCCCAATTTGAGCCAATTTCTGGATCTTTTGATATGTCTCATCATTCTTTGAGCGCTTTCTTACTTTTAGGCATACAAAATATTCCAGACTCACCTTAGTGTTGGAATTAGCCATCTTTCTAGTGGTCAATGGTATTTCGAAGTTGAGATCTGAGTGCTGTGTTCATTGCTATTGGGGCATTGCCAGGCCCTCTCAGAGAGTATAATACACACAATACGCACACACATGCATGAACAGTATACACATAACTGTATGTACATTTTTATTCCTAAATCTTTCTATATGTATAATGAAAACAGTATACAGGCTTCAATACCTCTAATACCATAAGGATCATTCTAGTTTTCTCTTTTTCCATATTCTAACTTCCTTCTCTGAGAGTGATACCTTTTACATCTTACTTATCTGATCAATGGCTCTATGTAAAACAATTTCCAATCAAACCCATCTTCCCCTCCCCCATGAGGATATCCTCCTCAACCTAGTCAGGATCTGACTCCCTGTGCCAGGCTGCCACTGACCCCCCAACTATGTGAATATCTTCCTCATTCCTCTCATGCTCAGACACCCCAAGCAGGGCTTCTGACCCTGCACAGATACTATTTCAGGGGTACCCTGCACCAGGCCACCACACTCCCACACCCCCAGGTCAAGCTCCAATTCCTATACTAAGCCACCACATCCCTTCCCCTCCCTTATCCTTTACATGGTAAAGACCCTTACTTTTCTCAGCCTCATCTTATGGTTTTAAGACTGAATTGCTCAGGAAGGGGAAAAAAAGAAATTCTCTTGATCTTTTTATTTTGCTTTCTAGGGTCTCTCTTCTCCTTTACTTCCCAATATTTCTATCAAACTTTTAAAGGTGTATGACTTTTTTTTTTTAAGGCAGGGTCTTGCTCTGTTACCCAGGCTGGAGTGCAGTAGCCAATCATAGCTCACTATAGCCTCGAACTCCTGGGCTTAAGTGATTCCCCCTGCCTTAGACTCCTAAGTAGCCCAAGTGTGTGCCACTATACCCAGCTAATTTTTTTTAATTATTTGTAGAGATGGAGTCTCACTATATTGCCCAGGCTAGTCTCAAACTCCTGGCCTTAAGCAGTTCTCCTGCCTTGGCCTCCCAAAGTGCTGGGATTACAGGCATCAGCGGGCATTGATGGCAGCGGCAGGCCGTCCAGAGCGGCTGCTGCCATCATGCCAGCTGCAGCAGGAGGCATGGGTGGCAGTGGTAGGTGGTAGGAGTGACTGCAGGAGCAGCAGTGGCCACGGTGGTCCCCTGTGCCCCGTGTCCCCGAGGCAGCCAACTACGTCACCCTCACCATCACCGTTGCGCCTCCGCCACAGCCTCAACCTTGCTCCCTGCTGCAGCTCGGAAGCCCATGAGCACCTGGCGGAAGGCACGGCTGGGACTTATTGGGCCAGCCCTGAGAGCGTCAGGTTCATTTGTGTGGGGTTGGCCAGGGCCGCCATGCCCCCTGCACCTTGCCCACTGTTCCTGCTGGAAAAATGCAGACAGGAGGTGGGTAGTCCCCAGGGTCCGCTCCTGGGAGTCCCTCAGAGCCCAATGCCCTGGGAGCCGCCATGACGGGGTCAGGCTGAGTTGCCCGCTGTTAAGGGAGCAGCACAGTTGGACACAGAGGGATGGGCAGAGAGGGGGCTCGAGATGGAGCTGGGTCCAGAGTGATGCTGCGCTCCACGGAACCAGCAGGAGCAGGAGCAGCAGGAGCAGGCCGCAGCCTCGCCCTCCCAGGTGCAGCTGCAGCCACCCAAGTCATGGCGGGAAGGTCCCCAGCCCTAACCCCGCAGGCTCAGAGGTGTCTGCTCCTGCTGCCTGGCCTCTCCCCACTCCCTGCGCCCGCTCTGATCTTGGAGCAAGGTTGTGGCCAAGCCCGGACGCTGTGGCAGCCTGGGGAGGAGTGTGCACTCTGGGGACAGTGCGGACACGCCAGCCCCCTGCCTCCTCGCCCGCTAGACTTTGGGTACCAACGAGCATGAGAGGGAGTCCAGGTGGGGCTGAGGGCAGCTCAGTGCTGGCCTCTTGACCCAAACAGCCTGAACGCGATGAATGGCATCAGGAGTCAAACAGACAGAAGGGGGCGCGTACCCTGTGAATCTCTGGGGAGCACTGAACCCTGATGGCGGGGCTGTGGGTCCCATGGACCAGAGTGGGAACTTGTGGTGCTTTTTCCAGGCCCACCCATTGACCAATCAGCATGCACTTCCTCACCTCTGAGACCCATAAAAAGCCTGGGATGCAGCCAGACCCAAAGAGATGACTAGACGGCCAGCTGCAGAGAGGTGCTGTCCACCCCACGGTCTCCTCTCTGCTGGGAGCTGAGCACTCCTTAGGACGACCTGCCCAGCAGAGAGGAGCTACCCTCTCTGCTAAAAGCTGAACACCTGTTGGGACACTGGTGGGACACTATGAGTCTCCTGTGAGTTGTTTATTCCTCGGTAAAGCTCCTGTCTGTCTTGCTCACCCGCTGCTTGTCTGGGTACCTCATTCTTCCTGGACTCAGGACAAGAACTTGGGACCTGACAGATGGAAGGGCTAAAAGAGCATAATACAAACAATACTGAAACATGCCCCTTGCTCACCGTTATGGCAACAAGATGGAGAGAAGAGAGAAGGAGAAAAGAGCTGCAGCCCTTCAGGGAGCTCACACCTAGGAGCTCCCCAAGCTGGAGCTGTGACACCCTCTTTAGGGCTTTGCGATTCCTGGTTTCCCCAAGCTTCTGGGTACCAACACGTTCCCTGGTGTCAGCTGTAGAAGCTGCCTATGGTATGCCTGGTCCAGCTGCTGCCTCACAGGGAGCCAGCTCTTATGCTGATGCCTGGGGCTGCCCACTCCACTGGACCCAGCATGCCTGGCTGTGTGCAGTGGCTGGACCCCATGCTCACTTGCCCACACACCCTTCACTGCCCCACTCACCCTTGGCAGGCCTGGGATCCAGGCCAGTACTGTGAGCTGAGCACAGCCTGCCAGACCCCAGCAAAACTTGGGCAAAGGTACGGCTGGCCACAGAGGTGTCCAGCTGGGAAAGCACCACCCCAAGGATCCCATAACAACATATTTCTAATCCTCAAGAGCTCTTTGGGATTCTCTGAATGTTCTTTTTAAATACTATTCTGATTTTGTTTAACAGGTATATTTCTTCTCATCTGTTGCTTTTCTTTTCTCCTATTCACTGCATTGTTTTTAATATTTCTAATTTTTTTTTATTGCTTATTATAACTTCTGTCTTTCATGTAGGAGACTTCCTCAAATACCTGTTGATGACCTGTCCATTTGTATTTAAGAATGAACCAGTAAAAAGCCGAATGCATGTCCTATGGATGGACAAGACCTGCCAACCGACTGACCTCACCATAACAAAGACCTCACTTGTGATCTCTTGGTTCCCTTGTATCACAAGACACCCCTACACTCAAGCTTCCCATGTCACAACTGACATCTAACCATAAAAAAGACATAGTTATTAGGAAGAAATCCTTGACAGGTTTCTCAAGTTACTAATCTATTTCTGCATAAATTCCATGCAAAGGCATACAAGAGAACATCTAAAACTTAGACTTGAGAAGGCTGAGGAGCTGAATCACTAAGATATTGAACTTCTCCATTTCTTCCTCTTCTAAGCAGATTTTAGTAAATGTCAATTATAATCCAAAATCTGAGACTTTATTTAAAAACTAACTGTAAGATACAAGTGTGTGTATAGGTGTGTGTACACAGGTTTATCTTCTAGTTCTGTCTTCTGAGAGGACCTAAAATTAATAATACCCTGGTAACTCAGGGCACATTTAGAACTAATGCTAGTTTAAAAAAATTTTTTTCTAGTAAAAAGCAATGAGAGCTCCTTGGAGAAATGGCTTATGGCTAGGTTAGAAAAAGTACAAGGCGAACCTTGAATGTCTTATGTTTACAGAAAGTAAGAAAGTACTCAAAAACTGTTGGGGACTTGTCAAAAGGACAGAAAAGCCTATTTTTAAAAGTTTTCACTGGTCAAATTTGGGACAATTTGAACAACAAAACAAATAATGAGAAAAATGGAAAATAACCCATAGAGGAAGATGTCCCTGAGTCCATACTGATATAAATAAATACTTTAATAAATAAATAACTGAGGAAACA
Source organism: Cebus imitator (assembly GCF_001604975.1). Taxonomy (NCBI): domain Eukaryota; kingdom Metazoa; phylum Chordata; class Mammalia; order Primates; family Cebidae; genus Cebus; species Cebus imitator. The sequence continues at coordinate 163,518 of NW_016107952.1, read as the reverse complement.
GAAGAAAGCTCTCACTGTAGAATTTCAATTAAAAATGTAGAAGGAGTGATAGAGAGAGAGAAAATCACCATTTGGCAATCACCAAAGTAATAGTTGTTACAGGCAAGAAGCATCAATGCATGCTGGAATTACTGGGTCAAAATTTGTTGAGAAACAGAATATGTTGCTTCCTATAATGTAGTTAATGAATTTAAAAAGCAACGTTAGAATGGAGAGGCCTGGCAGACAGCACCTTAATCAAGTAATCAAAGTTAACCTCACTAGTAATGAGGTATGTGGACATCGTGTCCTTCCTGATATGGTGCACTGAGAAGGAACATTCTCCAAGGCAACTGACTAGTACTCTTTAAAAGTATTAAAGTCATCAAGACAAAGAAATAATGAAGATTTCCTTTAAATGGTGAAAAACTAAGGAGACACCAGAACTGAGTGCAGTGTCCTGGATTAAGTCCTGGACCAGAGAAGAAAAATTGGTAAGGTTCGAATAATGGCTATAAATTAATTAATAGTATAGTATCAATGTTAATTTCCTGATTTTGATAATTATACTATAGCTATGTAAAACATTAACATTTGGGGAAGCAGGGTAAAGGGTATGTGGCACCTCTATGTACTAGCAACTCTTTCAGTAAGTCAGATTGTTTCCAAATGAAAAGTATTTAAAATTTTAAAATACAGTGATTAAATCAGGGCTGTACCTTGCTTTTACATAGCCCTGAAACATCATCATACATAAGTCTTTTGCTGGTGTTGTTCATTTTCTCCAAAGAACCTCTCTGTCAACCTTCTGGGAGGGGAGGAAGAAGGCACTTAAAGTTTCTTTGTTTATTCAATGTGTAGATGTTCATGCAATTCTCTCCTTTTCTTTTAGTGCTTTACCCTTTATTAAGCCTCGTGTCTCTAGGTCTGAGACCTGTCTGGCTCAGTTTCTCCAGGGAGCATGCATCTTGTTTCCTGTAACAGATGGAGCAAGGGCTGTCTCTGTGGCTTCCTAGGGTAGGAGAGAGGACAGGACTTGGGTCTAAATGCTTCCCATGAAGACTTTTACCAGTTAGGTTGTTTACAGCTCCACCCCTCAGCCTCCCCCTTAGGGGTACCCAGTGCCTCCAAACCCAAAACTTTTTAGGGGTTGCATGGCATTGGTCAGCTTGTTTCTCATTGGCCATGCCTCTGAAGGCAGCTGGGCTTGGACTTTCTCTATGTGTCATCACTCACCCATTCACCTTCCATGGTCCTGCTCTCTGTTGTCTCCCTGCCCATTCTCTTTGTCTATAGGGTTTATTCCTTTAGGTGTCTGTATGGTCATTTTAGAGACATTGCAGTGAAAAGCAAAGATAAATGCATGCTTTTAATTTCCAGGCCTTACTGGAAGTCCTCAAAATATTGTATATCTTTTCTCTGAGCAAGTCCATCTGCTCCTCGTGCAAAATGAATTTGGGCCATTGCTGTAACATTCAGAATTCTGAAGCTATATATGAAGATTAAGTTCCCCCTTTGGACCCTTGCAACCTTAAGGGTCACTTGACTGTGTCATTTAAAAAGGCCTCTAGTCATATAAGATAGACCAATGAAGGTTTTCATTTCAGAAAATAGCGTCTGTCAAATATTCAGCAATAGACCTCCAGGTGTATTATAGAGGGGACTTTCTTCTGGGGGGCCTGCAGATACAGGGTCATTTGAGTAAGACTTGAGATGCAGTCGCTCTGGGAAGGGAGGGAGTAGAAAGTGAAGAGGAAACGTAGCATGGCTAAGAGCATGAGCTTTGGCACTAGACCCTCTGAGTTCAAACCTCCCCTCAGCCACTTGCGTACTGTATATTCTTGAGCAAGTTATTTATCCCTTGATATGTTCAAGTTATTTGCATATAAAATGGATATAACAACATTCATCCCATTGATTCATTGTGAGGATTAAATAATACCATGTGTATAAAACATAAATGGTACCTAATTGTGTTACTACACCCTGTTAAAATGGTTTACTTACTGGACATTCCAAGGATAACAGAAGCAAATAGTAGGGAAAAAAATGTTGTGCTTGTTTAAGAGACAAATTATGATAATCTTGGCATTTAGAACCAATGTGGAAAGCATGGACTGTGTGCACTGCTCCCGTGGATGCTCTGAGCTGGTTTTGGTGTCTGAGCCATTCGAGCTGCAGGGGTCACTTCCCACTCTGTGCTCTTCCCTGCGGGTGATACTGCTCTCTCCTTAGCAAACCAGAGACCATTTTTGTTCTTCTTTGGAGTCTGTTCAGCAAATAATCCCCGGTCTCATTTTTTTGGAGGTTTAAACCAATGTGTCTATTTGGTGTAAAGCATTAATATCTGACCCAAGGCCTTTACTCCGGAGGAAAAGCCATGCCTGAAGGAAGCAGCAGTACCTCTGGCCCAGGCAGCTGCCTTTGAGTGGGGCCATTAGATACATGGGAATGTTGTCCAGGGTCTTAGAGAGCACGCTGTCTCTCTTTCTCTCTCTCAAGTTCTCTCTCTCTCTCTTGCTCTTTAATGTTATTCTTGTATACTTCATAGAAGGAGGGTTTCATAAGCCCCATCCTACATGGTGAGCTGGTGGCTGTCAGGAGGTCTTCTGGATCAAAGACACTGTGGATAGGTGGACTCTGCTCTTGAATTTTAGTTGATTCCCTCCAGGAAAGTTATATGGCTGCCAGGAAAGATTCTGTTACAACAATAAGAAACAGCATCTGGTGTCTCCATGACTGTTGTTCCAGAAACTCATAACAGCATGAACCTCTGTTTTAACATTCTTCTAGAGGGGCGTGGAGAAGACATTTTACAGCTGGCAAATGTTTTTAATCGTAACAGGGTGTGTGTTCACCAAGGAGCCTTGCGGAAACCAAGGGGGATACAGAGTATGACAGGAAGCCTTGCAATTCCTATAGAGAGCAAAGTAGGTGAAGAGAAGTGATGGTTGTTGTCTTAGAATGGAGAAGATAACTTCTCTTAAGAGCATATTTTGGGGAATAAGATTGTTTTCATTCACATATAGACAAATATTTTAAAACACATGTTTTTCCCCTAACCCATGGATAAAACTCCTTAAAGGAAACTGAGACCCACTTCATGCACATGGGTGACTAGCACAGTACACCTCTTGTAAGTGTTACTTTTTCTATTACAGATGAAAAGTTTTGAAATCCATTAAATAGTACTGTTTTCAGGCCACAGAAGATGATTTTGATACAGATGGTTGTTGAAGTCTTTCTGTGCAGCATGAGTGAATGATTTGAGCTCTGGCTTTAAGTACTGAAGTCCATAGAACACGTCCACAGTTCCTTCACTTAGACCCAGTCACTGGGTAGGGCCCACCAAGTAGTTGATTGCATGTAAGAAAGCACCCAACCCTTCAGTTCTGGTATAAAGTTGAAAAATCAAACACAATTAGAGAAATGATAATTCCAACTTCACTGATGACATAACATTAACCAGTCCCAAGAAGTGATGAATCTAAGGAGCATCTTGAGTAAATAAATGGTCTTATAACATTTAACATGCAGGATATTATAGTTCAAAACCAAGATCCAGGACTACTGTGAGGAAGCATTCAGTAGACTGCCCACGCAGGCTTCTTAGAGTATCCTTTAGCCTGGACATCTTTGTCCCATATCTGAATCTTCAGTATCAGTACGTGCAGATGTGCCCTAGCTCTCAAGTGTGGAGGAGCATTTTCCAAATGCATAAGACACTGATTTGTAAACACATTAACATAGGACTTCTACAATGACCAGGCTTTTCAGTAATTGGATATTTATGTCCATCTATCTGTATCATCTTCCTCTCAGTGTCTTCCCTGGAGATCATAAGGTTCGTTGGTGAACTTACAGTCAGACAAAAGATTACCTAGTTTCATGGGACCAGCATGTCACAAGAACTAGAAGTCTCATCCCAGTTCCACTGGAAAAGACGCTTTTCTAGCAACCAGAAACCATGAATTGGTCAGAGAACTGGTTAGACATATTTTTAAAACCCTGACCAGAACTTCTCTATTTATCTCCTGTCTCTAGGCTCCTTGGAGAGCTTTTTATTTGCATTTGTCATTAGCATGCTATCATTTTCAAAACTGTAGCTTATCTCAATAAGCTAGTCCATTTGAGATGAGAAGTTTCCTGTAGAGACACAGAAGACATCCAGCGCCCTTGGCAAGATTCAGTAGACACGCCAGTCTTATCAGTAATGTTTGCCAAACATCTCCGGGTGTGGACGACTCACAGGGGATGAAGAGCTGTTGGGGGCTAATCCCATGCATTGCATATTGATTTGTCACTTTGTGTTTTCAAAGATGTCATTTACTGACTTGTTTCTAAATCCTAGTGCTAATTTTAGGGACTTTTCTGACTATCCAGAATTACATTTTGTAGGATATTTATTGGATCACAGGGGAAACAACTTGTTAATTCTACTTAATTGAGCTGCATACATACAAAATCAAAAAGAAGAAATATAGCAGATCCATGGCTTACCCCCATCAGCTTCATTCATAGGCATGCAGACTCTTGAGATTGTTTTTTCTAACTCAAAGTGGGGACTGGAGGAATGTTTAGGATGCCTCAAACACCAGTCTGCCATCCGGATACATTCATGGTGAAGTGTCTCACCGTCCTCAGTCATTCAAGAGCCTGAGGGTACTTGACCCCAGTGTTTGACAATTGTCTGTTCATTTCTGTCTGGAGACTTTATGGCCTCTCTGAAAAGCTCTGAGTCTGCTTCTTGGGTACACAATGGTACACCATTGAGATGGACTGGGATTAATGAAAACATTGCAAATGCAGCTAGAAACAGTCAACTTTGCCATCTCTCAAAAGATAGGCTGAGAGGTTCAAGTTTAATCTATTGTGTATGTGTGATGAGAAAAAAATCAAGAGCCTGGGAAAAGAAGCCTAAACCTTCTTCAGCCCTTTCCCTTGATCTGGGTTGTGTCTGCCTCTTCTATATTTGGGAAACTTTTTCCATGTCCTGGAGAAAGCCCAAGAACTTTGAACTTAAGTCCTGTGTAAGCATTTGATCCAGGTAAAGCTTTAAGGTAAAGCTTTATTTTCAAAGATGCTTTTCCATCTTGTTAAAAGTTGCAATCAAAATTCACTCTGAGACCAGACACAGTGGATCACACCTGTAATCCCAGCACTGGGAGGCCATAGTGGGTAGATCACCAGAGGCCATGAGTTCGAGACCAGCCTGGCCACCATGGTAAAACTCTCTCTCTGCTAAAAATACAAAAATTAGCCAGGCATGGTGGCACATGCCTATAATCCTGGTTACTGGGGAGGCTGAGGCAGGAGAATCACTTGAACCTGGGAGGTGGAGGTTACAGTAAGCCGAGATCATGCCACTGTACTCCAGCCTGGGTGACAGAGCAAGACTCTGTCTCAAAAATATATATATGTTAAAATTTTTTAAAGTTCACTTTAATTCTTTTGTTTATGTAAAAATTGTTCTGTGATAACCTTTGAAAAAGAAAAACTTTTATTTTTTAGAACAATTCAAGATGTACATGTCTCAGCTTGGTTGGGATAGTTTGCCAATCTCTTCTTGCTTTTGATGACCTTGGCATTTTTGAGCAGTACTGAGCAGGCATTTCATAGGACACTCCTCTACTAGAATTTGTCTGGTGTTTTTCCCATGATTAGACTGAGGTTATAGAGTTTGAGGAAGAAGATCATGGAGATACAGTGTTATTTTACCACATCATATCGAGGTTACATAATCACATGATTTATAGTTGTTGTTGACTTTGATCACTGGACTGAGTTGTGTTTGTCAGATGTCTCCACTGTGAAGCTACCTTTCCTTTTTCTCTCTTCACATACAGTACTCTCTGGAAGGAAGCCGCTCAGCATGGCCCCCCTTAACGAGTCGGGTGTTATACTCCTTGAGAGCAGAGTATGCATGTAAATTGTTTGGAATTCTTCTGTGTGGGAAATTTATCTGTCACTCCTCTCCTGCATTTATTAACGTATTCAATCATTTACTTATATCATTATGGACTCATGGATATTTATTTTATAATTGGGTTGTAATCTAATATTCTTAATTGTGTTGCCCAGATTACTTCAGTTTTGGCTACTGGGAATTCTGAGAGTTGGTTCCTGAGCCCCTTTGATGTACTCCCACCAATGTAGTATTTTTGTTGAATTGGTTTTTAAATGCTTTCTTTCTTTCTGGCATTACACGATGATCCATACTTATTTTTTGCCCCAGCCTTAGCATCAGCCATTTCTCCAAAGTGCTCTGGTTCTTTTCATTGGAGAATAGTAATAGAAATAAAGATCTGTGTGGTAGACGCACTTGGGGTGCGTCTACTGGGGTGTCACTTCATCTAGGCCCTCTCAGCTGAGAGAACCAAGAAATACATGTGTGTATCCCAACTCATGAGTATACACACATCTATAAATATTTTGATATGTAGCTGTCTGTATCTGTATTAAACTAATGTGTTCCTCTGATATCTCCATCTCTAATCCATTACTATACGGGTCATTCTAGCCTCCTCCCCTTTCTTATCCGTACATTCCCACTCCAACAGTGAGAAATCTGGCTCTACAAGAACTGTTTTATGCGGATAAACCAATGCTAACATTTTAGCAGACATTTTAAAGACATTTCTGTCTTTCTCTCTCTCCATGTTCTTGCCTTTCTGCTAATTTTTTCTAAATATATATGCTTATATGTATTATTTTCTTATTTTCACATAAATGGTACATATTCTTACCTATGTACCTTTGTAATGTCTTTTTGTCCTATGTAAGTACTTTTCAGACACATATTTTTTTCTTAATTCCATAGGTTTTCAGGGAACAGGTGGTGTTTGGTTACATAAATAAATTATTTAGTGGTGATTTCTGAGATTCTGGGGCACCCATCACCCAAGCAGAATACCTGCACCCAATTTAGAGTTTTTCATCCCTCATCCCTCTCTCTTCCTTTCTCCCACATCCCCAAAGTCCATTGTGTCATTCTTATGCCTTTGCATCCTCATAGCTTAACTCCCACTTGTGAGTGAGAACAAGTGATGTTTGGTTTTTCATTATTTTGCTTAGAATAATGCTCTCCAGTTCCACCCAGGTTGCTGCAAATGCTATCATTTTGTTCCTTTTAATGGCTGAGTAGTATTCCACGGTATATATATACCAAAATTTCTTTATCCACTCATTGGTTGATGGGCATTTGGGCTGGTTCCATACTTTTGTAATTGCCAGTTGTGCTGCTATAAATATGCATGTGCAAGAATCTTTCTCACATAATGACTTCTTTTCCTTTGGGTAGATACCCCGTAGTGAGATTGCTGGATCAAGTGGTAGTTCTACATTTAGTTCTTTAAGAGGTCTCCACACTGTTTTCCATGGTGGTTGTAATAGTTTACATTCCCACCAGCAGTGCAAAAGTATTCCCTTTACACCAAATCCCCACCAACATCCATTATTTTTTGATCGTGGCTATTCTTGGAGGAGTAAGGTGGTCTCACATTGTAGTTTTGATTGGCATTTCCCTAATCATTAGTGATGTTGAGCAGTTTATCATGTTTGTTGGCCATTTATATATCTTCTTTTTATAATTCAGACACATCTTTTTACGTTAGTAAATTCTGAGGTACTCTTGGTTTTTAAACATATATATTCCATAAATTAACTAGTCCCTTATTAATAAATGCCTTGTTTGTTCCCAAATGTAATAGTTTGTTCACTATTACAAATAATGCCACAATGCAAAATCCTTCTGCATGTTACCTCTGCAGAACATATTCCTAGAAGTGGAATTTACCCTGCAGAGATAGGAGTCTGTAAATTTTTCAAAGCACTTCCAGGTATATGAAATATCATTTAGGCTAGACTTCTAGGAGTCAAACAAAATCTGATAGTTTGTTTGGGGGTACAATGAGTGAGGGCCCCACTGGCTCTGTCTTGGTGCAACAGTGGAGAGGACCCAGGTCTGATTCGGCCTCCTCCGCAGATCTCATGCCTTCTCCCCTGCAGGTTGCTTTGGATTGTCCTTGGGTCAGCACCTGGGGTCTCCCAAAAGATAGAGTCTGGGCCGTTGCACTTGATTGTCCTCTGGCCTAGTCTGACTTTACTCAGGAACCAGCTACTCAAATCTTCTCTGAGCCCCAGTCCCCTGCCGCCACCTTTCCCCATGTTCTTCTCTCTTAGCATTTCTAGGTTGATACAACCCTGACCTAATTGATTGCTGAATGCTTTGTGCATATCAGCCTCTGCTGTATCCTGGGAGCACCATTAACACATTTCTTTAAGCATCCGGGATAGGTGAGTCAATTTGCATATCAAGCAAGAAAGAACAGAAATTAGATTAAAGCTTCACTCAAACCTTACAACCGAACCCCGGACAAGACCTACTAGAAAGTCAGACATAGAGGCTTTGCCTTTGACGTCCTGCGGTGCTGATTCTACTAATCTCTGTCCTCAGTGTCAACTGCCAAGCTGCTTGCTGAAAAAGCGATAGAGAACTTTCTTACAGGTATTTTCTTTAAAGAAACTCTCAAGGATTAGAAGTCTTCTTGATTCAAGGGAGTGAAGTTGTAATGAAATGGCAAAATGACAGTCTGTGGTGTCTGTGATGCCTAAACTCATGCCAGCTAGGTGGACATCTATTCCCCTCACATATTTGTTGTGAGAATTAGATGAGAAAATGTAGAGCATTTGTCATAGAGTAGATACTCCATAAATATGCCGTAACAGCCAAAATAGCTAATATTTATTAAGAACGGATTATGCACACTGTTCTAAGTATTTTACATGTGTTAATTCATTTGATCCCCACAGTACTACTGTGAATTGGGTGCTATTCTGTTTCCTAATTTTACAAATGAGGAAGCCTAAGTACAGGAAGTTAGAGCAACTGGCCCAAGGTCACGCAAGTAGTAACAAGATTCAAGGCCAGCTATCTGTCTTCAGAGTTTTCACCCTCCACGCCACTCCACTGGCTCTTATGTGATGCAGTATTCCCTGGTGGGATGAGGGTTGCTTTGGAATCCATGGCAGACGCTGCTGGATGTCTCCTCAGTGTCCCTTTCCCCACCTCCTCCTTGCAATTGAACTCCAGTATTTTTTGCAGTGGTAACATGTTCAGTTAAAAATAAACATCTTCCCAGGATCCCTTGCAGCCAGGGTGGACAAGTGGCCTAGTTCTGGCCAATGAGATGGAAGCCAAAGGGACAGACTTAGCTGGCACCACCTGTCCATGGTTCCCTCCTCTCCTTTCCTGCCTGCCTGTGGTTGTGCTTGCTGGAAGTGCAGCAGCTTTCTTGTGGGCAGGAGGATGACACCACATGCCCAGGGTGCAGGAGCAGGAAGACAGAGGGCAGGCTGGCTGGGGTGTCTATAGCAGTGCAAGCCACAGTGGTCCTGCAGGGCTTACAGCTGACCCTTCAGTGAAGGAGAAAAATGATTTCCTGTTTAGTTCATTCACTGTGAGTCTGGTTTCTGTTATCTGCAGCCAACAGCAATGGTAATTGAAACAAAATCCCAGCTGTACTAGGAGGTCCCTGGAGTGAGGGGGATGTGTGTGTGTGCATTTTGCTTCATTGGCACTGAGCCTTGGTTTACTTATTTATTCTTTTTCCTCACGTTAACCCCCACAATATCTGGAAAGGCAAGTGTACAGCCCACTACCGATGAGAAAGGAAGGGAGGAAAAAGGGAAGAGAGGGAGGGAGGAAGGGGGAGCAGTAAACACCCATAGTCCGGAGGGTGATACAGAATTGGACTTGTCATTTCCCATTGGGCCATAGAGTCAGCCTCAGATGCATGCCCAGAAGTTTTGTGTCCCTGGCCTTGTCTTGACTTCCTTCTTCTAGCCCTTTCCCCTCCCTCAGACTCCAGTTTTATCTTGTTGGTGCTCCCTGTGGTCAAAGCCAAAAAGATCCTCAGTTTTGGTTTTACCCTGCAAGGGCAGCAGAGGAATCTCCTACTATTCTCTGTGTGAGAGCCACTCAGGGGTTCTGAGACCTGCTAAAACTGATAGTGCTGATAGCATGGATGCAGGGACCAAACTATATGGGTTCAACTCTCACTCTATCATTCTTAGCTGTGTAATCTTGGAGAAGTTACTTGGCTTCTCTGTGCCAAGGATTACTTATCTCTTAAATGAGGGTAAGAATAGTGTTTATTAATAGAGTTTTTGGAATTTATATGTAAAATATTTAGAATAGTGATTCTTGACTGGGGGCAATTCCTGTCTCCCATGCCGGGGGTCATTTGGCAGTGTCTGGGACATTTTTGCTTGTCCTAACTGGAGGGGGAGTGCAGCTAGCATCTCTGTAGTGAGTAGAGACCAGGGATTCTGCTGAACATCTTATAATGCACAAGACAGCCCCTGAAGCAAAGAACGATCCAGCCCCAAATGTAGTAGTGACAAGCCTGAGAAACCCTGATTTAAAACTATGCCTTGCTCATGATAAATGCTATATAAATTAGTATAACATTGATGTGTTTGCCAAAGATTCCCTTTCTACTCTGGATGTTGGTAGAAAAGAATCAAAGAGGGAAAGGGGACCAACATCTTTGTTCTGCCATGTATGTGAGAGGTACAATAACAAGACATTTTAAGAGGTTGCAAGTATTTGAGATGTGACTTTAACATGCCCCACCCTGTGCCTGGCATGTAGTAGGCGCCCATTAAACAGATCTTAGGACAGTTGTATTTTAGTCATTGATCACAGTGAGCATTATGGATCTTCTTGTGAGTTGGAGTTGCTTTGTATTTTCCTGAAGCCCTCTGATAATAGGACATGAGGTGGGTGGGGGTGGGGAAGGTGCTGGAGTCAGTATGGAATTCAGCCATGGGGAGGTGATGTTATGGCTGGCTGTTATCTTCTCCACTGAAAATGTTGCCATTCAAGGAGGGAGAGTTGATCTGCTTAGCCTTGGTATTTGGGGTGGGGTTCTGGGAGGTGGGAAGACTGAGCATCCTCAGGCTAACTGCTTAGAGAAGGGGTTAGCAAATTGTTTCTGTAAAGAGCCACGTTTAAATAACTTAAGCTTTTTGGGCTAAGAGGAAAAATTAAGGATATTATGCACATAATTATGTAGCAAGAGAGAAAACACATTGCTACACATTTTTATTGAGATAATTAAAAACTTTATGAACACTAAATTGGAATTTTATATAATTTTCACATATCATAACGTATTATTCTTCTTTCGATGTTTCTCAATCATTTAAAAATGTAAAATTCATTCTTAGCTCTTGAGACGTATAAAAACAAGCGGTGGACTGCATTTAGCCTGTAGGCTGTGGTTTGCTAACCCCTGACTTACAGCATCATCACCTCAGCCTGGGGTTGGTCTTGCCCTGAACCCTTAGCCTGGTTCTCTCTGTCGCTAATGCCAGTCATGTTCCTTTTAGTAAAGCCCCTACTAGAATCCCAGGCTCTACAGCTGAATTCCTTTGTAGTTCCCCAGCAGTCAGACTAACTGCAAACAGCCTTTCATCTCCCAGGGCATTGGGCACCTTGTGCTAGGGGCCAGGACTACACAGGTGGAAAGGTTATGTCCCCACCCTAGCATTGCTTACCACATAGTGAGGAAACACCATGGATCAGGACAGTGAGATGGAGGCCATCATGAGCACATTGCTACAGATCAAAGGCCTGGGGAAAGGAACACTCAGGTTCTCAGAGAGCATAAGGAAATCTTCACAGAGGTGTTATGCTTGAGTTGAGACTGGAAGAATTCATAGAAGTGTTTTAGAGATTGGGGTTTGAGGTTGTAAATTTTCTGACAGCTGAAAACACCATGTGTGAATGATGGAGGATGAGATGAGAGGGCATACCATGTTCATGGAATTATAGATGCCCTCCTTTTTATTGCCAGCACATGGCTTGAGGAGGGAGAGTGGCAGCTATAAAGCTGGACCAGCAGGCAGTGCTGAGTGTGGCTGTGGGCTTGCCTCTGGGGCCTGCAGAACACTACCATGTTGTCATCTGTCACCCTAGCCTGCACCTGCTGCTCAGACTCACACCTTGAGGCTGGGCTGCAGTTGGTACTTTCAGACCTCCCACCTGCCTAGGCTTCTACATATCACTCAACTTCAGACTGGGCCAAACCTGCTCTTTACCTACCTGGTAGCTAGCCCTCCTGTGCCCCTGCTGGTCCACCTGCTTACCTCTGAGGATTTTTCCTGCCCTTTGGCTTCCACAGAAAAAAATTCTAATTTCTGATAAATAAAATTGTTTCCTGGAATATAGCCTGTTTCCTCTCCTTCTTATTCACCAGTGACATCTGGACTCACTTATTTTCCTCATCGCCTTTGTAAATGGGAGAAAGTAGAGATGCCACGTGTGGACATTCTTACCTAATCAATCTAGGTAAGAATAGTGATTCTTTACCAGAGGAAATTCCTGTGCCCTACCCCAGGGTCATTTGGCAATGTCTGGGGCATTTCTGCTTGTCCTATTCTGAGCTGCACAGAACCCCTGCCTCATGTGATGGCTGCAGAGAACACATCATGGGAGGCGTATGGCTGGAGGCATGAGGCATATGCTCAGATTCAGCCTGAGGGTATTTCTCCGTTTCAGATGTTAAATTCTGACTCTGTTGCTCTCCAGTTGGTTGTATTTTTTTCAGGGTCTACCAGAGAAAACCAAACATTAGGAATTAGACATCTAAGATCTTTAAAAGTGAGTGAAGTAGAACACTTCTACACTATTGATGGGAATGTTAAATGGTACAGCCACTGGGGAAGGGGTGTACCATTTTATATCCCCATCACTAGTGTATAAGGGTTCTACTTTAGGGTTCCTCAAAAAATGTTAAATATTTGACCCAGCAAGTTCACTCCTAGCTATATACCCAAGATAAATGAAAATGTATAGTCATACAAAAACTTGTACACAAATGTTCACACAGCCAAATATTCATAAATGTGAAAAAGTAGAAGCAACTCAAATGTCTATCAACTGATGGTGGATAAACAAATGTGGTAATACACACAATGGCATATTATTCAGCCATGAAAAGAAATGAAGCTCTGATACATGCTATATAACATGGATGAACCCCAAAAACTCTATATTAACTGGATGCAGCCAGACACAAAGGATCGTATATTGTATGTTTTTATTTATATGAAATAATCAGAATGGGAAAATCCATAGAGACAGATAATAGACTAGTGGCTGCCAGGGACTGGGAGAAGAGGGGATTGGGCAGTGAATACTTAGCGGGTACAGGTTTTCCCTTGGGGGTAAACATGTTCTGGAATTAAACAATGGTGATGATTGCACAATACTGTGAATGTACTGGAAGCCACTGAACTGTACACTTTTAAAAAGGCAATTTTATGTTATGTGAATTTTACCTCAATAATAATAAAAAAGTAAGTGTGGTCAGCATTCAGCTTCCTGTGCAAACAGAACCCCCGGTGCCACGGAGATGTTTCTGATGTCCCTGGCTCCTGGCTCTTACAGATCCTGAAACCCAGTGAGCCTGAGTCCAATTTGTGCCACTCTCCAGAAAAAAGGCAAAATGGAGAATTGACCCCTCTCCAATCCCAGGAACAGGCAGTAATTCTTTTGTGACACCATCAAGATGGATATTTATATTTGGATAATTCATCTGTTATTCTTATGAATTCAGTGTTGGTTTGTCCCCTTGATCTGGAGGCCCAGGGCTCATCTCAGGCAAGGCCTTCATGTCCCTGAGGAGGAGATGTGTCTTTTCTCCTTCACCTTGCCAAGTCTCTCCAGCTGTCCTCAAATTCTCTCCACAGCCTCTCTGGTTCACAGGCTCATGCATTCCAAAGGCACCACTTCAGGCTTTTGGGCCAGGGCCAGGTACTGTCCTAGGCCCTGAGAATCTAAAGATAAACAAGACATAGTCCCCGCTTTCCAGGAACGAGTCAGGGAGGCAGAGAGGTGACTACACAAGTGCAACACTGGTGAGACGGAGGAAATGGGCAAGGGCGAGGTAGTTGGCAGAGGGGCTGGTGGGGGGGATGCATGAGGTGGGCCTGGGAGAACAGGTAATTTACCAGGGACACAAGGCAAAGAGACAGACTTTTCAAAGCCACAGTGTATGACATAGCTTTGGACCCTGAGGGATAATGTTGGGAGTGGGGGCAGAGGGTGGTCAGTATAAAGCAGATAAAGTTGGATAACTAGGCAGGAGCAGTGTTTGGAATACCTTGCTTGCCAGCCTGAATTTGGGATCTATCCTGATAGTGAAGAGAAACTAGTCAAAGATTTTAAGAAGAGAAGTTCCATCATCAGATTTGCACTTTAGGGGGTAAAACATTCTGGAAGCAAAAGAGAGGCTGGATTAGAGACAGAGTTGGAGCGGAGGTCAGCCCAGATGCTACTGCACCAGTCCACGCGTGACATGATGAGGGCTGGATGAAGGTCATCGGCAGTGGGATGAAGGGGCAGGGACAGGACTGACTGGGCTATAACATGCCGGGTAGCCATGGATGGTGCAGTAGGGTTGGGGATATGAGGGAAAGAGTAGCCCTGGGACACTCCAGGTTTCTGGCTTGAAAAGAAGTCATTATGTGAGAAGAGGAGCAGATTTGGGAAAAAGTGACAAGCTGAGTTTGGGGCAGGATGAGCCGAGAGCCTGAGGCACATCCAAGTAAAGACATCAGGCAGGCCAGCCAGGCTTGGAGCTGGGGCTCGGTAGAAGTCAGGACAGGATGGTGGCCTTGTGCACATGTCCTAGAAGTTCAATTTGGAGAGCCATGACCTGGAAGGTGCTAGAGCATGCTCCTGCCAAGGTCATCCTGGTTTAAACTCTTTCTCCCTGTTGGCATGTGATTTCATGCTTTTCACTTCTCCTTTTAAATGGAAATGCATAAAATGATGTCCGTCCTCCAGAGGGAATTGAGATTTTTTTTGCTTTCTCAGCTCTGACACCTGCTACTGTTTCACTCCTTATTAAAGGTCTGTGTGACTAGGTGGCATGCCTCAGGCAGTGCTAAACAGGGGTGCAGGAGGGCCTAGAGAAATGTCAGGGGAGAGGCATCAGAAAATGACTCACAGCAGCAGAGAGCAAGTAGAGATACATTGTATGTGCCCCAGTGTCTTTGCAGTGCCCCAGAGTAAAGCTGCCACCCTGTCCGTGGAATATCAGGCTCTGCCGCCGTGATGCCCTCCCTATTCCCAGGCCTCCTTCCTACCCTAGCTCCTCCAGTCCACCTTCTGGGCATGTCTTATGCTGCCTTTTCTCAGTCCCTCCCACAGGATGCGACCCCTGTCTCAGCTGCTGAAATCCTCCCGTCTATATTGGTTACCTATGCTTTTGTAACAAATTACCACAGAATACTCGCACAGCACAGATTTATCATCTCATGTTCCAGAATCAGAAATCTGACACGGGTCTCACTGAAGTAAAATCAAGGTGTTCGCAGGCTGTGTTCCCCTCTGAATTCCTAACACAGAATCTATTTTCTTGCCTTTTTCAGTTCCTAAAAGCCAGCAGCATTCCCTGGCTCCTGGCCTCTTGTATCTCCCAAGCCAGCAACAATGGATAGAGTCCTTACATCACATCACTCTGACCTCCTTTTCTGCCTTCCTCTCCCACTTCTAAAGACTCATCTAATTACATTGGGCCAGCCTGGAGAACCCAGGCTGATCTCTCAACGTTGTGGTCAGCTAATTAGCAGTCCGAATGGGAAGGAAAGGAAGGTTCTGTCTTTATATAGGCTTACACTCTAGATATTACACGTGGAAGAATCTTAGGTTTACAGCCTTAGAAATCATGAGTGAAAGGGTTTTGGATTTTCAGCTTTAGGAATCACATGTGAAAAGGTTTCTGGGTTTACAGCTTTAGAAATCACATACGAAACAGTTTCCGGGTTTACAGTCTTAGAAATCACATGTGAAAAGGCTCTGGTCTCTGGATAGAGGAGTGGGTGGGGTTTTGATCTTGTTTTAAATAAAAACAGTGTCTTCTGGAGAGTTTCCCCAGGAAAGTGATTCAGGAGGCGCCAGTTGGCCTACTTTTTCTTCTTTTGAAATGCATTGTGGAAGTCAGGGGGAGGTGATCCCAGATGCCTGGGTCTCCTTCCTCACAGTGAGGCTGATACTCTGCAAGTCTCTGAGGCATATAGCAATAAATCAGACAATTTGATTTAGAGATATATGAGCTAATAACACTTGGGTCTGCTTATATCAGGTTCTCTTCTAGGGAAGACATTTATGTTTGAGCAAGGAGATTTTTGTTAGGGGATCTCAATTATAATATTAGCAACATATATTAAGTGTTTAAGCTCTATGCTAGCAATATGCTAAGGAGTTTTCATGTATTTTCTCATTTAATTCTTAGAATAACCCTATGAGGTAGATAGTATTATACCCATTTTACAGATAAGGGCTTTTGAAACTTGCAGTGGCTAATCAGCTTGTCTAAGGCATGGTCACATAGTTTATAAGTAGTAGAGTCAGAATTCAAAGTGGGGTTGCACATGGCAGTCTGTGTACTCTCTCTCTCTCTCTCTCTCTCTGTCCACTGTGCTGCCTCTGTCACCATGAGGAAGGGCCCCATTAGAGCCAGATTAAAGGGCAAGCTACCCAACCCTACCAGTCTCCAGCCACAAATGGCGTGTTCAAGGGACCTCTATCTGAAGGGCGAGTGGCCAGGAGTGAGATATTGGGGTGGGGACAGAGGCTGGGGTGGTGTTCTATGTAGCCCCTTGTCCTGGGTTCCTCAGGGCCTGCTATCACCTTGGCTTTCTTTTCTTTTTCAGCCCTACTCAGGCTGCAGAGGGAGGCAGGAGCCACCATCTCATCCCAGCTTGTTTGCCAATTTATTATCTTGTAAACAAATCCTGCCTTGTGGTATTGTTGCTGTAATGGGAAAGAAGTTCATCTATTTCCAATTCTGCAATGTGGGCAGACTTTCAAGGGGTCTGTTTTCAGTTCACATATTAATGTGCCTCTTGCCACAGCTCCAAATAGCTTCTGCTCCTACATGTGGGCCATTTCACTTGAAGGGTTGGGGAGGGAGGAAGGGGAGTAGAACAATATTTTGTTTGTGTACACTTTCAAATGGGACAAGGTTAAAGGGACCAAACCTTGTCCTGCCTTGAGACGATACCCAAAGGCAACTGGACAAGATAAAAATCCAAATCCTTTATCTGTGAAAATTCTTTGCTCCAACAGAGCTGAAAAGAAACATGCATTTGTGTGTGTGTGCCCTCATGCATGCAGGCATGCACGGTAAAGCTGTCAAGATCTCAGGCTACTCCTCCTTGAAACAGCATGTTACTTATTGTCATCTCTGTGATCCTCATGGCTTCCTTGTTATCTGGGGACACTACAGGTCTTAGAAGGACCAAATCAAGCAGTGGGAGATCCTCCTCTATGCTCGTGAGGCCAAACAGGGGCACATTTTTCATCATCTTGCTTCCCCCAAAGAGCTCTAGGCTGAGACACTGCCAGATAGAAATTCTACATTGCAAGGGTTTTGCTGACATTTAATCCCCTAATCCATACGATGCCATGGTATTATCTCATGTTTAACAAACTGAAAAAATAAAAAATCCAAACATCTTTTCAGCCTTGTTGGGCAGACCCAGGCAAAGCTGAGCTCTTGGGAGGGAGTGAAAACTTGGAGGGGACCCAGGAGTTCTGCAGCCCTCACCCCACCCCACATCTGCTGCCCTGACCATGGCTCCTCTTGTGCCAGTGCCTAATGAGTTTAATTATTTTTATTGTTATTTATTATTTTTGAGATGGAGTCTTGCTCTTGTTGCCCAAGATGGAGTGCAATGGTGAGATCTTGGCTCACTGCAACCTCTACCTCCCGGGTTCAAGCGATTCTCCTACCTCAGCCTTCTGAGTAGCTAGGATTATAGGTGCTTGCCACCATGCCTGGCTAATTTTTATATTTTTAGTAGAAACAGGGTTTCACCATGTTTGCCAGGCTGGTCTTGAACTCCTGACCTCAGGTGATCTACCCACCTTGGCCTCCCAGAGTGCTGGGATTACAGGTGTGAGCCACCATGCCTAGCCCTAATGAGTGTAAGAAGTTAAAGTTCCAACCTAGAGAGGAAGATGTAAATGTCCTTAATTCTCTGCCCTGAAACATCTTTATGTTTTAATCATTTTTTAGATTGCATTTTTAAATTTATCTACCCTTTCCTCACATGGGAACCTAGTGACTTTCAATTACCGCTATCTGAGAAGAGATGTGTTTGTGTACATAGCCAGGGGCTTAGATGTGTGCATATTATTTGCAGAGTAGTTTTTCTGCTCTCTCAGGTTTTTTCTTGCTTATGTGATGCTGCTTAAAATCTACCTTGTAACCTTCACAGTCTGGGTCTCATTTACGTTCAGGCTTCTGGGTCTTCAGACCCATGGGTTGCCTGTCCCACTATGTATTAGACATATTTGGTTTATTTCTTAAGAACATAGACACACCTGTTCTTAAGAAATAAACCAAACAGAGATTAATTCATTTTTTTAGAATTAATTCATTTTTTAAAAATTCATTGTAAGTGGGAAATCACAACTCCCATTAGTAAACCTGATGCCCCCATCCACTCATGAGTTATTCTGGAAGCATCCCTTGAAAGCCTTCTTCCCCAGCAAGCAGAGGCCTGCCTTTCCCTGCTTCAGCAGGAACCTAAGAACCCTGCTGGGGGGCCTTTGCTAGGGACTTATCTCTGTAATCTCTGATGTCGCTCAGTTGTGTTGTTTTTGCCTGGCAGGAATGATTCAGTGGTGAGAATAAGGCTGCATCACTGGAACGCATTTCATGTTGACATAAGAAATTTGCAGAATTTGGAAAATGGAGCAAACTGTATCCTATGAAAATCNTGCAAGGTTTGCATTATTGTTGAACTTTCACCTTTGCTTTATTGATTAGTTTTGTTCCTAAACTTTATTTATTTTTATTTATTTATTTATTTATTTTGAGACAGAATTTTGCTCTTGTTGCCCAGGCTGGAGTGCAATGGTGTGATCTTGGCTCACTGCAACCTCAGCCTCCCAGGTTCAAGCAAGTCTCCTGCCTCAGCCTCCCCTGGAGTAGCTGAGATTACAGGCATGCACCACCACACCCGACTAATTTTGTATTTTTCGTAGAGACGGGGTTTCTCCATGTTGGTCAGGCTGGTCTCGAACTCCCAACCTCAGGTGATCTGCCTGCCTCTGCTTCCCAAAGTGCTGGGATTATAGGCGCGAGCCACTGGGCCCGGCCCTGAATTTTATTTTTAATGTATTTGAAGTAGTCTTCTGGTTGGGGATTATTCCTAAATTCTTAGTTGTTCCTTTAATGTGTATTTGTCTTTGAGCTTCTTAGTAATACTGAGACCCAAATAACACTGCTTCTTATGGTAGATTTTTCTCCCAGAATGAACCAGCTGCTGTTTTGACTCAGAGCAATGCAGCAAATAGGCATGGCATGTGAGGCAGGGAAACCCACAAAAGCTTTTGACAGAAAACTGACATTTCTTTCTTTTGGAGAGGGAGTTTCCATTATGTTGCCTAGGCTGGTCTCCAACTTCTGACCACAAGCTATCCTCCTGCCTCAGCCCCCCTTACCTGGCTGAAGTTGATAAAGACATTAATAACTTTGTAATACAGCTTAAATGGTTAAAAGAATGGCCTCTGAGGTAGGAAAAATTCTGCCACATATTAGTCAACTGACTTTGGACAGGCTATTTAACATCTCTAAATCTAAGTAAACTTATCTTGGGATGGTATGGGGAGAGAGAAAGAGTAAAGATTTAAATGAGATATTAGATTTTCATACTGACTGCTCTCGTTGTGTTAGAAGTTATTACTGTTGAGTTTGTGAACCAAGATTTAAAAGTATGACATTGAATGGGAAATGGTTACATATCCGACATCTGTAGATAGATGCACAGGATGGTTTGTATTGAAGACAGCTGTCTCCATGACAACCACTTTGCCCTCTACTTAGCAGGTCCCCTGACAAATCACCTAAAGCACCATTTTACTTGTAGCTCAATGATTCCTGGCTCTTCCAGATGCATTAATAAGGAGGAAAAGAGACTTTTCTCCTTTTTAATATAAGAATAGCTTTTATTAACTTTAATTACACATATATTAACACATTCTTTTTAGTAAAAACATAATAATAATAAACATTACAGATAAGGCCGAAATGCCCTTTGACCACCAGCTCCAGTCCTCATCTGTGCCCAGAAGTAGCTCTTGCTATCAGTATTACATGTCCTGTATGTTTTATCATGCTTTGAAGGCCCATCGTGTCTATACCCATAGGAAAAATGTTGTTTAATATGCCTGGGTGTTTTATATGTAAGTTATTATACTATGTGTCAGTCTGCAGCTTGATTTTTTATTCACTCAACAATAGGTCTGGAGGATCTTTCCTTGTCAGTACATATAGTAAATATATTTTAAAACACTGCTATATATAGGCATGTGTGTGTGTTATAGATGAATCATAGTTTATTTAACCAATCTCATTTTTATGCCCATTTCAGTTATTTCTGCACTTAACGTTTGATATTTTGCAAACAAAGCTGCCACAGACTTGCTGAGACCCAGCTTCTGGGCACATGGATAAGTGTTTTTCTGGAGTAGATATGGAGAAGGGGAATCACTGGATCAGGGTATGAACATTTTGCATTAGTAGATACTGCCACATTTCTCTGCAAAGTGATTATACCAGCTTATGATCCTACCTAGAGAGTAAAGAATATCTTTTCTCCATGCCCTTTTTAATTTTTTCTAATTTAGAAGGTAAAAAAAAAAAAGAGATCTCTCTCTGGTGTTTGAATTTCTATTTTCCTGATTACTGGTAAAACAGAGTATTATTGTCAAGCTCTTATGGGCCACTGACATTTTCTTTTCTGTGAATTACCATTTTATATCTTTAGAATATTTTTCTATCAGATTTTTTTTCATTTGTTTTATTTTCAATCTGTAGAGGTTCTTTATGTATTCTAGATACTTATCCTTTGTTACAAGTATTTTCTGCTTTTGGCTCTTAATTTTGCTTATGTTGTTTTCTGTCATGCACAAGTTTTTGTTTTTGATGTAGTCAAATTTATCAGTTTTTTATGTGTTTTGTTTTTGTGTCGTTTAGAAATATTTTTGTATATCAAATCATAGAAAATCCTCCTACCTCATTCTCTAATTTTTTTTTTACATCTACATCATTAATGAGAGAAGCTTTCCAGGTAAATCAGTCCTTATCTATCTTTTTGCAGGTATATCTGCAACCAGGGAGGAGTGAAGGTCCCTTACTCTGGAAGCCGGCAGGAGTCCTCAGGGAGAATGGAGCAGTCCCAATAGTTTCCAGCAGAGAGCAGTGTCTGAGCGAGTCTTCCTTTGCTGGGCGCCTGGGGGGTTCCCTGCCTCACCAAAGGGAATAGGTAACTGCTCTGAAATTAGCAGGTCTTGGGGAAGGGGGCATGTATCTGGTCACAGAAGAGACCAGGAGCAAAGTCTGTTTCTGCATGTGTTCCACAGTGGGAAATAAAACAGGGCCACAGGGAAAGTGTCCTGGTGGACCCTGTGTTGTGTTTTGTCTGCATATGGGAAGAGAGAAGACCAGAGTGAGCCAGGATCATAGCCGGCTTTCTCCAAGGAAAGCTTCGAGACTGGCTTCAGTCTGGTCAGCACACGTAAGATGAAAGCTCAGATTTTACAGAGAACACGTTATTTACCAGACAAACAACAGGCAGGATGGAAACATGCAATCCTCAAGCTTATTCTTTTGATTTCATCAATAATTCAAGCACTGTCTCCTTTGGTGGGGGAGTGGGGAGAGGAGAAAGAACAAAGGAGCCCTGTGGCCAGAGGCACAGCTGACTTCAGAGGGGAAACCGTGGAAACAACAGACAGCTCTGTTCAGCACAGTTCCCTCCCCCACCTCACCCCAGGCACGTCCTGGGCTAGCAGCTCTGTCTTGTGTTGGTTTGTTTAATACTATCAATGTGGACGATGCTGTACCATTATGAAACCAGGACAGCCTAGGCAGTGAAACTCACAAACCCGCATAAATATATTAATCTGCCTAGATTTGGAAATCCGAACCAGTCTCTTGGTTTTCTCTGCTTGCCCCCCATGTGTCCACTTTGTACCGTTCTCTGGCCTTGCTCTGTGCCGGGGAGGCTGACTGCTGCCTGTGGGCTGAGTCAGTGGGCTCCATGCTCATCAGTCTCTGCTTCGGGTGGACCAATGGGAGGCACCTATGGAGAGGTCTGGGCATTTCCCTTCCAGGATCTCTCCTGGTTGAATTGTAGTTGGCAGTGGATCCATTATTCTGCAGATTCAAGGCAGCCTCCTGCTACACGTGAAGAAACAACTACCCACTCTCCTTTCATTTCATGCCTTGGAGTAATGATGGTTTCTAGATAGTTTGTGGTTTACTATCCCTCATTGACTTCCCTTTTCCCTGCTCACACCCTTAGAAATAGTCCCTTCATTCAGTTATCTTCAATCATTTTTTCTGAGTGTACTGTTTGATTCCTGCCCGAACCCTGAAGAAAACAGAAACCTAACTCTATCTTAATTCTTCATCCTGAAACAGATCAAGCATACAATTAAAATTTTATTGTAGTTTTGGATTCTCTTTTCCACACAATCTCCAAGCCCAGGGTGGCTTCTGCCCTCGCACCTTTCCAAGAGACGGTGTAAGAAATCATTGCAAACCTGCCTGAAAGACCCCGCCAACTGCGTTCCTTTTCTGCAATTCTCTAGTGTTGATTTATCAAAGATCCCTTTCCTCAGGCTCACAAAAATGTCCCATTGCTATAAATACCCTTCAGTCTGGCTCTAAACTTTAAAGGCAAACAACCTGGAAGATGAAGGAATCATAGGAACCAATTTGGATACCTGGAGGTTTGACTAATTCATTAAGGGATAGTTGCTGAAAGTTGCTGGGTATGTAAACTGCATTTCTATGCAGCCCTCCTCTTCAGGGACAGGATTGTTGTTCTGTAAGCTAAATAGTTGCAATAAGCTGGCATTCCAAGTAGATGAAGCCACTTGGTTTTCATCTCTTCACAAGGCATACATGACTAAATGAACTGGGTCCCCCAAATCCCCCTTCCCTTCTCCTTCCACCTGCTGGTGAAGATGTAAATAAATAAAGCCCAGAAATTGAAATAGGAGAAACAGGACCGTAATTAACACATTGGATAACCCAAATAACTGAGAGCTGTTTGGACACCTACTTTAATTAAATGCTAAGTGAGTCTTCTTCCCTGCAGACTGTCCTAGTTTTCATCACGTGTTCTTTCTGGGTGCATCTCTTCTACATCTGTAGCTAAATGAATGCCTCTCCTCCAGTCCAGCTCTCACCCCATTTTCAGCCCAGTCTAGTGACCTAGAGATTCCCTGGACTCCTTACCAATGTCTAATCTGTATCTGAAGCCTAAGGATGTCATCCAAGTCTCTCCTTGGTCTGCATTCCTCTGCTCACCTCCACCACCAGCACTTGGTCCCAGGCCCCTGGACTACGGCAAAAGCTTCATAGTTGCTCATACTCCTGCATTAGCACTTCCCTCTCCACGGCACAGGCAGAGTAAGCTTTACAACATGTAAATCTGTCCCTGATACTCTTCCACTTAAAATCCTTTGAAGGCTCCCCATCACTTTTAGGATAAAGACTCAAAGGAGATCTCCTCACAAATAGAGGTCCTCACTTTATAAACCTGTGGCCTAGTCCTGCCCACCACTTCTGTGCCCTTCTAATGCCACCTCCTGCTGTCATGGCCCGAGTCTCTTCCTCGGAACTTTCCTCTGATCCTTAAACATGTCATGCTCTGACTCAGCTCATGTCCTTTTCCTTCACCTATGATGCTGTCCTTACCGCTATCAACACTTGCCTTTGCCAAGTTAACTTCTATGCATTCTTCAGAACCCAAACTTCAACAATCCCCTTCCTTAAAGGAGACTTCCCTGACCTGAGACTAAGCCAGGTTCCCGACACACACTCTCCCATCATGGCCACATGTTGTGATGACTATATACTTAAGAAATTGAGGCTTGTCTCCTCCATGAGAATGGATACTCCTCGAAGTTGGGAGTTGTGTCTTTGTATACCTGGCATTATGTCTGGCATCTAGGCCTATCTCAGCAAAGACTTGTTGAATGAATAGATGGACACTTTTCTTCTCTTTCTTCTAATATCAGCAAGTGGTGCGGTCACTACCACAGACTGAAGAAGTGGAGGTCCTCAGTCTGGAGAGAGATAGGCGTGGTACTGGTCACAGTGGGAGGTGGACTGTGTCGTTGTCTGACAGCTGACAATTCTCTGATTTTGCGGAGTGGGAAGGAATCCCCATGCTTTTGCCTCTTCTGTGCAGATACGCTTCCCTGTTTGGTTCCATCTTGTGCTGGTGTTGTGTACATGCCCACCTACACCCCCAGCCTGTGACCTGGGAGAGCCCCACCAAAGCCCCCACCCCCAGCCTGTGACCTGGGAGAGCCCCACCGAAGCCCCCACCCCCAGCCTGTGACCTGGGAGAGCCCCACCAAAGCCCCCTTCCTTGTGGCGTCATGCCTGTGTTTATTATTGGGCTGGGAATCCTGGGTCTTCCCCTCCCAGGCCTGCTTCTGATCAAATACATACAGCACTTAAAAGCCAGTTGGTCTCCTGGAACTTCTTTCTTCCTATTAATTGTTGGCAATGCAAATGAAAGATTAAACTACAAGCAAGAGGGACTTTTTGTTCAGAAGCTTGAATTTTAAGAACCGTCCCCAGGAAAATCAAATGGAAGGGGGAAAACCAAGCATAGAAGGCCTTCCTTCCATTCCCCCAAGTGTCAGCCAAGATTGCAGCCTAAGGGATGAGTTGGAAATAAGGGAGCCAGGGCTTGGAAAAGTAATTGTCTACACCAAGGCCTGCATCGGGATCACCTGGAGGGCTTATTAAACACAGATGGTGAGGCCCCACCCCCCTAGAGCTTCTGATGCAGTTGGCCTGGGGTGGGGCTTAAAATTTTGCCTTTCCAAAGTAGCCTGGTAATGTAGATGCTGCTGGTCTCCGGGGCCCATACTTTGAGAACCACGGCACTACGCTGTACTCTCTCCTCATGTATTCCAACTCAGTGCCTCTCAAACTCCAAAATGTATTTCACTCCCCTGAAAATCTTGTTAGCGCACCGACTCTGATGGAGTAGGTTGGCGTGCAGCTGGACTTTCCACTTTATTGACTGGCTCCCTGGTGGTGAGGATGCCGCTGCCGCGCCGAGGCCCCTACGCTGAGAAGCAACGCTAGGTAAGCAATTGTCTTTTGGAGCTCTGCTTCTCTCTGATAGACATCTCTTCCTTCCTTTATGCCTTCCTGGGAGATTGGGGATATTTTGGGAGACCTTCAAGAGAGATGGGTGCCAGGGAATATCACTCTAAGTCTTCCCAGGTCTCGCTGGCCTGACCAACAGGAATCCAGTGTCTATGTGCTAGAGGTTTCTTTTGTCTAAGCTGGGAAAGGAAGCTGGCTTTCTTTTACCACCTTTGCTGGAGAGACCCTTGCCCATGATGCTGACGGGTGTGAAGGAGAAATGCAGGGGAAGAGCGACCCTGGAGGAATCATGCTGCCAAGTCAGACAACTAGAACACGTCTCACTACCGCGAGGAGTTTCACTGAGGTTGTGAAAGGGTGGGATTCAATGGAGGAAAAAAAAACCTTGCTCCCTTTATTATCAAAAGTGTTGGCTGGGCGCAGTGGCTCTCGTCTGTAATCCCAGCATTTTGGGAGGCTGAGGCAGGTGGATCACCTGAGGTCAGGACTTTGAGACTAAGCCTGGCCAACATGGTGAAACCCTGTCTCTACTAAAAATACAAAAAAATATTAGCCTGGCGTGGTGGTGGGCACCTGGAATCCCAGCTACTTAGGAGGCTGAGGCAGGAGAATCACTTGAACCTGGGAGGCTGAGGTTGCAGTGAGCCGAGATTGCGCCATTGCATTCCAGCCTGGGTGACAAGAGCAAAACTGTCCAAAAAAAATAGAGGAACAATGTTGTGTTGGCAGCATACTCTTTCCAACATGAGCTCTGTTTGGGGTTAAGGGACATGAACTCAAAGCCTTAAATGAAACTGCATTTGTAGGTTGTTTACCACAGAGCTTAGCCCTTAGTGTGTGCTTAATAGACGACTACTGCTGTCATTTTTAAATTGGGAAGCACTAATTGTAGTAGAATCAGAATCACACCAGAGGAAAATTGGCAGCCTGATAGTCTATAGAATCAATCAGGATGTTTTGGCCACTGGGATTTCCTATGCTCTGCCTGGCTCAGCCCCTGTGATATTCAGTACATTATTGTTGAATGAAAAGAAGGAGCTTTATAAGTCTGGGTAAATTGGTAAGGGGGGCGGGATTTGCTCTCATGGAAAGTGTTCAAAAGGAAAAAATGAATGGAATTCTGAAAGTGAGGACTTTGAGGCCCTGGGTAATCTTGCTTGGTTTATTTATAAAATGGGTCACTCCCACTCCTTGACAGGGTTATTGTGAGAACTGTTTTACGGTGGAAAGCTCTTGGTTAATTATAAAGCATAAATCAAGTGTTCATTATTTTAATAAAGTGGAGAACCTAAAGCTACCTAACAGATCATTTGAGTTGTGACTGCTACAGTGATGAGGCTGGATGAGGCTAGGAGTAAAATTTTCTAGCCATCAGGTGTTGGTAGGTTGGCTAGGCCTCTTAGGCTGGCTCTCACTTGCTAGAAAACCCTCTGAGTTTCTTAGTTTTATTTGCTAAAGGGAACATAAACCTTTTCAGAAAGCTGGAGTACAGGGGGGCCAGCAGGTTAGGCCACCTGAGAAGGACTCACCTTTGTCAACCCAATAGGGAGCCCCTGAGCCTGGCTGACAAGGAACGGCTTTCAAATCTCCCTCCCCAGCCCCTTCTCAGTCTAATGCATCTCATTTATTGTTAATGCTGTTTCTGCTGGCTCATTTGCAAACAGCCTGAATAAAACATCAGAGTAGAGCAGGAGGGTAGTCCTGTCTTCTGCAGCTGCCTCTGCCACACTCCTGCCCTGCTTCCCTTCCTCTAGTCCCTTCTCCCCTCATTACTCTGATTAACAATCTTTATCTAATTGGCTTGTCATGAAACAGCCAAATAGGGCTCCTGGGCTCTTGCAGGGATAGTGAGGAAAAATCTCGGGCAGGCACAGCATTTGTTTTTGGTTTTTAGTATTTGTTTTTCTGGATGTAGGGGGAAGAAAAACAAACATGGAATCGTCTCATAACATTAGAGAGGAGATCTGGAAATAAAGTGGCTGCCCTGCTCATCCCAGGGAACTGCCTTAGCCCTCGGAGGACAGCAAAGGGTTAGCCCAGTAGCAAACCATTCAGCACAGGTGAAACCCTTTGTGATGTGAGGCCCTGTGGTTGCTAACGCAGGTGCTACACATTGGGCTAGAGACGCAAACATACTTCGTCCTAAAAGAGGCAGAACAGGAAACGCAGGGCTCAAAATCAATCCACACACACAGTTGGAAAGAAATAGAGTTTCTGTAATTTTCTCTAGTTTAACTTAATTACTGACTATCCTGATTCTTATAGCAACCACTTCCTTGCATCTCTTTACAGCTTTGTCACAAAAAGTGCATTCCTAAGGCACTGTAATTAAGCTTTGCCTATTTTTAACTGTTGTTTTCCACTTAGACTTTCTCTTATTCTTACAGATTTTTGTTTTGTTTTAAGAACCTGAGCACTTTAACCTGTAAAGTTTCCCACAGTCTGGATTTTGCTGATTGCATATTTAAGAAACGGTTCAATATGTTCTTCTGAGCTCTGTATTTCCTGCAAATTGGTAGCTGGATCCAAAGGCTTGATTAGACTTAAGTTTGATCCCTTTGGCAAGCTTATAGATGGTGTGGTGTTTTTTGTCAAGAGGCAAATACTGTCTGCATATCTCCCTTTCTGTGATGTTAGCAGCTGTCGAAGTTCAATGCCTAGATCCCTTAATTCACTGGAGGTTGCAAAATGGGGATGTTCTAATTCTATTATTTATTTTTTGTGTATTAGTTGAAATACTTCCATAAAGAGCTGTTTTCTCTCCTCTCTGATTTGGTTACCTAGTACCTAGTAGTACAGTTCACAAAACAAAGACAGGATAAATGCTTGATTCTTTGTTTTTATTTATCAGTTTTCAAGATAATAGGTGCTTTTTCTTCTCCCAAAGCAGCCAGTTTTTTTCAAATGATATTAGGAACCCATGGAT
Organism: Cebus imitator; assembly: GCF_001604975.1. NCBI lineage: Eukaryota > Metazoa > Chordata > Mammalia > Primates > Cebidae > Cebus > Cebus imitator. Next base: position 135,384 of record NW_016107952.1, on the reverse strand, counting down.
TTAAACATATTTGGTGGATTAAATATGTATATACAATTGAAAAATTCTTTTTGAGATACAAATGTCTCACCTTTGGCATCAAGACCTTCTTCAGTTGGCTCCTAAGTCCTTTCAACATGATGCTAGTAGTCTTTGATAGCTTCCCTGCTATCTGGAATAACAAGATGCTCCAGGCCCATTCCCAGCCCCAGACTGAAACCAACCATTTCCTTAAGAAATGCTGGCCGGGCACAGTGGCTCACACCTGTAATCCCAGCACTCTGGGAAGTCAAGGCAGGTGGATCGCAAGGTCAGGAGTTCAAGACCAGCCTGGCCAACATGGTGAAACCCCATCTCTACTAAAAATACAAAAAAAAAAAGTAGCCAGGCATGGTGGCACATGCTGTAATCCCAGCTACTGGGGAGACTGAGGCAGGAGAATCACTTGAACCCGGGAGATGGAGGTTGCAGTGAGCCGAGATCACAACGTTGCACTCCAGCCTGGGCAACAGAGTGTGACTCTGATGACAAAAAACAAACAAACAAAACCCCTGATTTCTTTTAATAGAATATAGTATTTTTGAGATCTCAATCACCGTGCTACGGATGCTCATTGCTATTCCACTGAGAGGTTAGTCATCGTTTTAAGTCCTTTCCATTGGACAGAGCTAAAGGAGCTAGGGGGAAAATCTACCCACAGCTGGTTCTGCAATAACACTTACTTTGAAAACACTAATTTGTCCAAACACAATTGGTATGTTAGGGAACAAGTGGAGCATTACACTAATTTTGTGTTTGGCTATTTTATAGAGGAGAAATAGTCAAAGAATGCAGAAAACCACACCAAGCTGAACAAAACCATGTAAGAATACATAAAATAATAAAAAATAGGCTTTTTCAAAATCAAAGAGAAGCACAATCTATACACAATCTCTATAAACACCTTAAACAGAAATCGCCATATTCAGTAGATGCAGTACCTTTTACTGCTATGAGTAGTGGGTTTGGTGGTTTCAAATACTACTCTAATTTCCAGAGTTTTCAGCTGAGGTGGCGAAGTTGCAAGTGCAGATGAAAAGGCATGAAAGGAATTTCCAGCAATTACTCAGAAATTAACTGAATAAGGCTAGACAACAGATAAAATTTTCAATTTTGATGAAACGGGTTATCTATTACAAATGCATGCCTCAAAGGGCCTCTATCTCAAAGGCGGAAAAACATGACCCAGGATTTAAGGCTACAGAAGATCAGATAACTCTGATGTTATCTGACGCTCAATGCCCAGCAGAGGACATTGAGCCACATTCATCCACATCTAATGTGACAACTTTCTGTCCAGTTTCAGGTAAGCTTTCTTCCACCCCTTCATGATAACCGAACATGCCGCAATCCTTCCAATGCCCACTTCCACAAGCAAACTTCAGGTATTTTTCAGTGTGAGGTACCATATTTATTGTAGTATTTACATATTTTTAACATTTTAACCATGTATATGACTGCTATCTTATTTTTGCTAGATTTATATCCTTTTAAAAATGTGTCATTGAAGTTTTTGAGTGTTGTGCCTTTACCCACATTTTTACCACAAACCCAGTGGTTTTTAATCTTGTGATTTTTTGCACAATGAGGTGATTCTTTTTTTTAGAAATGCATATGTCATATTCTGGCAGAACTGAACACACGCGCATACCTCATGAATTCATGCTGACATTTCCAGTTTAATTTCAGTACTATAAGGTTTTTACTTAATTATAGGACATCAGTTAGACAGAAATCCTTCTACAACAATTCCTTGTGATGTTTTAAGGTTCATTTTTTATACATACCTCTTATATCCATCTTATCCATTTGGAAACTATTTTGTAAAACACTCTGGGAGGAATATCTAAGTCAATTCTTTTTTTCCTAAAATACTAAAATTTCCAACTCCATTTATTGACTTTGTAATTCCTCCTTTATTATAGATCAATTATAAATATCAAAGTCAATCTCAAGGTTATCTCTTGATGTGTCTGCCCATTTTTACAATTGTACCTCAGTACCCATTTATTTCTGCTTACTGGTATATTTTAATATATAGGGCATGTCCCACCTCACTATTTTTATTTAAATTTTTAAAAACCTACTTGTTTTCATCTGTATTATCTCTCAATGAATTCCAGCAGAGGGGAAGTTCAAAATCCATCTTTTGGGTAGCCCTTTGGTTCCCTAACAATTTTCTTTTTATTATTATTATTTAAGTTCTGGGGTACATGTACAGAACGTGTAGGTTTGTTACAGAGGTATACACATGCCTTGGTGGTTTGCTGCATCTGTCACCCCATCGTCTACATTAGATATTTCTCCTAATGCTATCCCTCCCCTAGCTCCCACCCCCGTAACTGGCCCCTCCCTGTTTCCATGTGTTCTCATTGCTCAACACGCGCTTATGAGTGAGAACATGCGGTATTTGGCTTTCTGTTCATATTTCAGTTTGCTGAGAATGATGGTTTCTAGCTTTATCCATGTTCCTGCAAAGGACATGAACTCATCCTTTTTATTAATGCATAGTATTCCATGGTGTACATGTGGCACATTTTCTTTATCCAGTCTATCATTGATGGGCATTTGGGTTGGTTCCAAGTCTTTGCTACTGTGAACAGTGTCGCAATGAACATGTGTGCATGTATCTTAATAATAGAATGATTTATAATCCTTTGGATATATATCTACTAATGGGATTGCTGGGTCAAATAGTATTCTAGTTCTAGATCCTTGAGGAATTGCCACACTGTCTTCCACAATGGTTGAACTAATTTACACTCCCACTAACCGTGTAAAAGCAATCCTATTTCTCCACATCCTCTCCAGCATCTGTTGTCTCCTGATTTTTTAATGATCACCATTCTGACTGGCATGAGATGGTATCTCAATGTGGTTTTGATTTGAATTTCTCTAATGACCAGTGATGATGAGCTTTTTTTCATATGGTTTGTTGGCTGCATAAATGTCTTCTTTTGAGAAGTGTCTGTTCATATCTTTTGCCCACTTTTTGATGGAGTTGTTTTTCTCTTACAAATTTGTTTAAGTTCTTTCTAGATTCTGGATATTAGCCCTTTGTCAGATGGGTAGATTGCAAAATTTTTTTTCCCATTCTCTTGGTTGCTGGTTCACTCTAATGATAGTTTCTTTTGCTGTGCAGAAGCTCTTAAGTTTAATTAGATCCCATTTGTCTATTTCGGCTTTTGTTGCCATTGCTTTTGGTGGTTTAGTCATGAAGTCCTTGCCTAACAGTTTTCTTACTTAAAATGTATCCATATCTACTTGTTTGACCTCTTCCAAATGGTGCCAAACATTCTAGGAGGTGCTGTCCATGGTTGTAGCTCAGGATAGGCTGGTCATGCTCATGATAGCTTATTCAATACTGCCCAAATAAGTCTGGGGGAAGGTTTAGGGCCTGACATTAGATGTGCTCCGTAAGATGATGGAAAGCCATTGAGCTTAGGCATACCATTTGAGAGTCAGGGTTCAACCAGGTGGACAAGACTTCTTGTGCCAAGAGACTAAGCCTTTCCAGCTGTGGTTCAGGAACATGCTTAGCATTGATAGGTCCAAGATGGCGAAGAAGGTCCATTCACAGGTAACAAGAACCCAATACCAAGCTTCAGGTCAGAGCAAATGCTTCTTAGAACACATAACATACATTAGAGCTAGGACCATGATCTGAAGTCATGAGACAGAACAAAACTCATGAAATTACATGGAGCACGAATCCATGATGACTTCTCAAGGTTGCTGAAACCATCTGACATGCACAGTTGTAAGTTAGCAATAGCAATATAACATATTTGAATCCGGGACTTGAATTTTTTTCTACACACACAGAGCTTTCAGTTCTGACCTTGTGAGGTGAGACCAACAGCTTATAAATGTCTTCTCTTGTCTTCCTGAGACAAAAACAAAAACAAATGAAAATGTCCAATAAACGAAATATAAATACTCCTATCTCATAAATAAACTTGGAAAAATATTCTGAAATGTCTCAGAAGCATCATGCTAGAGCCTCAGCTGAGATTCAGTAGATTTTATTTTATGAGCAGCCTATTGCTTAAAGGGATATGAGGAGTTAAATAATAAAAATCAGCCTTCAGGAAGATGCAGAGATACTAAATGGGAACAAGCAGCTTATGTCTGTCAGCAGTGAATCCTCCAGGAACACAGGCCCATTAATCTTTTTGCGTTTTCTATTTTCAGCAGTCAGGACCTTCAATGCACCTGCAAGAAAACGTATTCACTGATTCTATTATCTCATTCAGATTTAGAGTGTCAAGAATTCTTAAGGGTGACCACTTCCATCTCCCTCATTTCATAGGCCTGTGACAGGAGGCCTACAGTTGTGCAGGGGGAAAAGGACTGGCCCAGAAAACCTGTCTGCAGAAAAGCCAGAACCTCCCAGCTCATTGCTGTAAAATGGCAGATGCACTAAGATCTCACATTGTTCTCATGTTATAGAAGGGCCAAATGAAGCCAGCAGTAGGGAGACCGTGTGAACAAATTACCAAGGGATAACCCAGGAATCCTACTGGTGAGAAAAGCATCAACCTGGAAGGACCAGTGCTTATATGTGGTTGCTTTTGTATAAACTGCCCACAGTGCTCTCTCAGAGGGTGCAATCCTATAAGCAGCCACAAATAGAATATGTTAGCAGTGAATTTTGATTACCTAAAGAAAACAATACGGAATGATTTTAAGCTAGGAGGGCTGCCATAATACTGTAAGTAAAGTCAATGTGCTTCTTAGTACATGAAATGAATTAGTATTTAAATAATAGAAATGACTATCAATTATAAAACATGACCACAAATCATTGCTGCAAAAACAGTGCTTTTTTTGGTATTATTAATAATTCCAGCTACTGATTTTCTGTAATTGTAAGCCGCCTTCCTTTTGGATGAACAGCTGAGCAAGGTCACAATGCAAAGTCGAGTTCCCACTTACAGGGATGAAAGTCACCTAGTACCCCATTCCCCCTTCTGCTGACCCTTCAGAGCTCACTTACTTCTCAGTCTCTGTTCTCTGCTATCAGAGAAACCTAAGAGAATCAATCGCTTAGGATTTCACCATTATGGATAGAACAGACTTTTATATTAAAATCTCACATTCAAGAAAGCACCTGAGGCAACACTTTCTGTTTCTGAGTATGGCTTGCTCTGATGAAATCATTCCACCTTGTATGACCAGCTCGGTAATAGTAGGAAGCAGATCTTGTTGGGTAGCAGATGACAGGGAATAATGTGATTAGGATGTCTGGGCCTATGCTTTAGAAGAGCAGAGTTCAGACTCCTACTCTTTAATAATCTCAATGTGGGACAAGTTGTTTAACCAATTTGAGATTTTATTCCCCCAGTTATAACAGGTAGGCTGTGCTTCGCTTCTAGGCATTTATTTGTTAAAAGAAACAAGTGGAGATTATAACTGGTATTTAAATCCTAAAAAAGACATATGACAAATCAGGAAAAACTTTTGCTCTCTTTTTCTCATTGAAAATAAGTTCTCTGTTAAATCTCAGGGTGACTGTGGTTGGTCAATCATCTGTCCTGGGTGGACAGGGCTCCGAAAACAAAGGTACAGGCTTTGTGTGTTCTTCACTGAAAGACACACGGAGAGTCAGGTGCTCCCCAATTAGCAGGCCTGGCCTTTACCAAGAGCTCCTGGTGGCGAGCACCATCCTAAGCCTTGATGCAGATTTTCTCATTGATTTCCCCTGGAAGCTCTATGAGGTGAGCCAATTGTGCCCCTTTTTACAAATAAAGACACTGAGACACAAAAGGTTAAAGTCACAGAACTAGCAAATGATAGAAACAGGATATCAGCCCAAGAGGGCTCTTAACCACCCTGCCAAACTGTCAAATGTACAGTGGTCATCTTGGGTTTCTGAACCCCTGCCACCTCTCCTGTTCGGTAATCTGGGTCTAACAACTTAAAAGGCAATTGTCTCACATCCAAGGGGCCTTCCAAGCAGTAGCCAGCTCAGACTGCACTTCCTCTAAGAAGGCCTTCCCAGGGCTCTCATAGCTCCTGGGCTCTCCCTATCCTGGCTTTCAGCTCAGTGGACCTGCAAGACTGGGAGCTTCTGGAGGACAGATAGTTCTTTGCTGGATCCTCCGTCTCTTATGCAAAGTCTGCCGCTAGTTATATTTGGATAACAAGTTCTTTCTCTTTCTCTTTCACACATACCCACCCAAAGACTGATGACCTTTGGACCCCCAAAGTCCCAGAAAACCTGTTCAGAACCCCTGGGTTTGTAATCTCTTTCCTCTGACCAAGGGCCTTTTCTAACCTATTCCCAAAGATGGCTAGAGGAAGTGGAAACAGGAAAGAATGGCTTTCCCACTCTAATTCTGGGTTTCTATCAGACACAAAGTGGAGTTTCCAGTGCCTCTTTCCCATCCCCCAGGCACCTTTCTCCCCTAGAACACTGGATATCTTTTCCAGGCCCTTCCTCTGGGGAGCTGGGTGGAGGAGGCAGCAGACAGAGTCCATGAGAACCGGAGGACCCTGGTCTCTGCTGGGCTGCTCTCCTACCTGTCACCTGTGAGTCACCTCCACCCTGTGAACCATACCACCCTCTCTTCAAAGGTTACTGCAATAAAACAGGAAATAAAACCCAGAAAGCCTGTATTCTTCGGCTGATCAGTCTGTGTAATAAATGCTACAAGGTGGAACAGAAATAAATTTATGAACTATCTGAGCTGCAGTTTCTTGATTTCAAAGTAATCCAATCGTGGGGAAATGTCAGTTCCAATTGAAAATGAAAACAAGCTTCAAGTGTCTGGTGTTCCTTAGCCTGAGCAATTGCTGAGGTAATAAACATGGTAATTGTTTGAGAGCTCCAGCAAGTCCAGTGCTGGGTTTGATGGCCTTGCGTGTTTGTGTGCAGTCCTGCAAACCTTCAATAGCTCATGTTCTCACTTCTCCCGGTGCCCCTCCTGCCCACCATAGAAAGGGCATTGGTATTTGAGCCACAGCTGATCTACAGAATTCAGACTCCAGAATGCAAGGGAAAAGAGCCCAATGTCATATTGAAACCAGGAGCCATCATGGATCTCGAAGGCAGAAGCCAGGCTGGATGGATCAGAGACTGCCAGGGCATTCAAAATATTCACCTGGATAAGCAGGAAATGGGTTAGAGACTGCACCCAGCCCAAGTGCCTGACAGACATGGCTTCTCATGAACTTGTAGGATGGTGTGGCAGTTGATCAATAAAGCAGTCTACACTGGCCCTGATTTCTACCATGTAAATCTTATTATGTTACTCCCCATTGTCCATTGTTTTTGAGATAGAGTCTAAATTCATGATCTGACCCACAGCCTATCTGTCCCCTCACACCACCAATCACATTCTGTTCCTTTTTACTGAATTACACTTATTTTCAAATTTTACCTGAGCTCTCTTACTGATCAGCCTTTGCACAGCTGGGTTTTTTGCCTGGAGTATTTCCTCATCCTCCTCATCCTCTTCTTAACCCCAGACATAGTTCCCATCTCATCTGTCATCTGGCTAACTCCATTTGTTCTTCAGGTCTCTCTTTTAGCCTCATATCTTCTGAAAACCCTCCCTGACTCCAAGAGAAGATTGGAAGGCCAAGGGAGGTATTTCTTAGGAAATGATATGTAAATTGTGACCTGGAAGATAAGTAGGAATTAATCTAGAAAGAGCTAGAGGAAGAGAGATCTAGGCCTAATAAACAGAATGTGTGAAGCCTCTGAGGCAAGAAGGGAGGGGCAGGTTGCTGTGGCAGTCCTATAGTAGATAAGGGGGATGCGAGGGGCTGGTGCTTTTTTAAAAGGCTTTGGTGGTTTCAGGCAAAGGTTCTAATTTTCGTTTGTCAAGATATCTGCAGCATTAACTATGAGTGCCCATTTATTGAAGAAGAAACAGTATAGAGGAAGGCTCAGGCTCCTAAGCTCCATGGTCCCCTGCACCCTGTCCTCTCTCTAGCAGGTGAATCATGGGGCAGGGATGAGAGGAGCCAGTACCACTTGTATCATTTCTGTGCATGTCCTTCTTCCTGGCTCAGTTTCTTTGCTGTAACCTCTGGAAATTTTCAAAATTAGAATCATTACCTATATGGGGAGCCTGAGATGCAAATCAAATGAGAGGCAGTGGAGAGCTAATGAAGGACAGGGACCTGGCAACTCAATGAAGTGAACAGCCCTGTTATAGGTAGAGGATGATACCATATTACATGCAGGGAAATTCAGAATTTGTACTGTGCTCTAAAAGGTCAACTAAAACTTAATTATATTTATTATCCATCTGCCTGCCTGTCTGTCTGTCTGTCCATCTATCTGGCAAAGGAGAAAAAAATAAGGTTTAGATGCCTTGGACAGGCAAAGTGCTCTTCTTATGTGGTCCAGTTAATTGAGTTTTCCCAGGTCTCAGTCAAACTTCAGTTAATGAGGTCGTGAAAGGGTCAGAAGATGAGCCTCTAAAGCCAATATGGTAGAATGTACTTTGGATTGGCCGAGTCACATGTATATGTTCAAACTGAGATTAAGAAGTAAGATCGAAGGATAATGCAAAACAAAAATAGTTTCCTTTTATATGTGATAAAATATGAACATGGTATGCATATATACTTAAAAGCTTTGATACTTATACACATATGAAAAGTTAATATATTCGTTTAAAAACCATTCCTTTGAAAACCACATATGTGTCAGGAACTATTCTAGGAATAGACCTGATTTTTCTGAATTGCAGAAGTCTGAAAAACTCAGGTTGTCCCTGGATTTCACCTGACTCCAAATTTTGTGCCACTTTTGGAAAGTGCTTATCAATATAGTTGGAGTCTATTTTAATGGGTTTTTCAGTTTGGGAACTCAGTGAGGTCCAATGCTAGTGGGCTCTGTTTAGGTGTTTCCCCATTATGCTGTGGGGTTACAGGACTTGGTTTTCTGAAACGTCATTCATCCAAGAAATACTAATAAGTGTATGGATGAGGTGCTGGGACACTCTGGTAAAGATGACAATCAAGGTTATAGCTCTGAGTGGGCTGACAATCAACTAAGAATTCAGTGATCAATTCTTGGCATTAAACAATGTCGAGAAAATCTTGGAAGCTCAGAACTGGGGAACGTTTGCTTGAAACCCACTAATTTGGGGTAAATCAATTAAGCTTGCATTTTCTCAGCTCATCCAGTTGCCATAGTAGCTTTTGTTCATTCGTTTTCATGAAAATTCAGCCCCTATTTTTATTGTCAGCAAGTTAATATGCTTTATTTTTATATTCTTTTATCCTGAGATATAATTCTTTATGTTCATAGATCAATATTAGGGGAAACTTCTTTGCCAACTAATGATCCATGTAGTCATAATAAAAGGGAAAAATTCCAAAGGTTTTTTAGAGCCAAAAAGAATTATTATAGATTCAAGTGGTTCCATAATTGTGTTGTCCAAATGTTTCACCAAATTTATTGGCCATTTGCAGCTCTTTCATGACTGAGAATGAACCTCTTGCTAACTGGGGCCAGAAAAAAATCTACTGAATTTTAGAGCTTGAAGGCGTCTTACGTACTATAAAATCTAATGCATGCACTTAGGGATGAGGAGACTCGAACCATGCTGTTGACAGCTCCTACCCATGTGAGGTCTTCCAGGTCGTGACCATTGATTTCATACATTACAAATAGGTTCTTGCTTAACCACTTGTGTGAATCTTTCTGCCAGTTTAAATTGCTTTTTGAGAAAGACTGAGACTGAAGGAAGTTAATCTGCTTTAGATAAAATAATCATTGTAGAATTAAGACTAGAACTTAAGTCTCCCTAACAATTAATCTAGGACTAATACGCATATAACCAAAAAGCATCTGTAAAATGGGGATAGTAATAACACCCCCAATGTGTTACTGTAAGGATTAAACAGGACAGTCTGTGAGAAATCATTAAGTTTACCTAGAATTTGCTTTTCAGTAGGTCACTTGCCTAATCAAAAAGGTGAATTTCTCAAAGCACCTGAGGGCAAGTTTGCAGTGAGACTTCCTGAGAGAACTGTAACTTGGAACTAGAATGAATCAGGGCTCTCTCTCTTGCTGTCCTCTCTAGATCTCCCTTCACATCTGTTTGAGTGACCATGAATCTTTATTTATAGACCATAAATCATGGTTACCAAATTGATGTGCGGGAAACAAGCTATTTCAGTTTCCATTGGTCATTCTCAGGGAAGAAACTTTACTTGCCCATAGATTAGGCACAGACCAAGGAACTGGGTATGCTAGGGACAGAAGTCATGGGGACAGCAGCAGGATGACCATAAGTTTGAAAAGTATCAGTAAATAGGTAGATCTCTTCAAGGGAGAAAAAAATTCTTATGATATGAAGGACTCAGTACAAGCTCAGTCTGGCCCGGAATTCTAAACATTTTATTTAACATTTTGGAAACAAAGACATCTACTCTCCTGACCTTTCTTCTCACTCCCTCTCTCCACTTCCTTTTTCCCCTTCCTAATGCCCACGGGAGTGCCCAGAGTCTCCGGAAACTGTCAGCAGTCCTGTGTGTGGTTAGGAGGAACCCTGAGGCCAGGTTGCAAGGTGGAGAGTGTGCTCTGACTCCAGCCCTGGAAAGACGTCATCCTTTTTTTAATCAACAGCAGCAAATGATGGGTCCTTCATTCAACAAATGTGAATTAATTTCCAACTCACTGCATGGTGTTAGATGCTGGGGATACAATGTTGAACAAAATAGATAAGGTCTCCCTCTTCTCCCCTAAATTCTTGTAGGGAAGCAGACATTAAACTGAAGACAACAAAATATATGATAGCACTTATGATAAGTGTGATAAAGGGGGAAAATAAGATACAAAGAATGACCGAGAGGACTAATTTAGATTAGAGGGCCAAGGAAGGTTATTTGTTAGGAAATGACATATAAATTGAGACTTGAAAGATAGGTAGGCATTAATCAGGGATATAGCTGGGGAAAGAGAGATTCAGGTTCAGGGAACAGCATGTGCAAATATCCTGAGGCAGCAACGGGAGACTCTGAGCACCCTTTGGGCTCCTATCAATAGAATATGATGACTAAAGGTAGCAACAGGAGACTTTGAGCACCCTTTGGGCTCCTATTAATAAATATGATGACTAAAGATAGCAACGGGAGACTCTGAGCACTCTTTGTGCTCCTATCATATAGAATATGATGACTAGAGGAATATGATGACTGGCTGCAAAGTCAGCAGACTGACTAGTATGGTACTCAGAGAAAGAGGACCAGAAGAATAGCTCAGAAAGTGTCCTCTACAACTGTAAAATATTGTACATACGAGAGTTTTAGTATGGACTTAGAGAATCTAAATCATTATAAACTTAGAGAATCTATCCTTACATAGGCAGACTATTAAACAATTAATGTGACATTGGGACTTTTGGAAACTACTCATGCAACAAATGCTACACAAGTGGGGAGGGACATTGTGTGGACTATCATTAGGGCCTCTGCTCTGGTGGAAGAAAGTGACAGGATCCCATTGATTTCTGGATCCAGCTTAGGGCTTGTCATTAGCCATATGGGATACTAGAGAGTAGTTTCCAGTTGGCTTATCAGTAGGGTCAACAACAGTTTGGGTTTTTGATCTCTTTTTCCTTCATGAATATGAAGTAATTTCTTCCTAAGTAAAAACTATTCACTTGGAACATATACAAAGGGTCTTCAAAAAGTTCATGGAAAATGTGAATTATGGAAAAACTATGCATGGATTTCAGTATTTTTTGCACCAAAATAAATGTGTAATAACTTGTTTTAACATGTCTTAGGATCTAGGTTGAGGTGCTAAGAAAGATAAGACATCCACTTAAAAAGAGCCCCTATCACTTTGGGAGGCCGAGGCGGGTGGATCAGTTGAGGTCAGGAGTTTGAGATGAGGCTGGTCAACATGGTGAAACCTCATCTTGACTAAAAATACAAGAAAATTAGCTGGGCATTGTGGCAGGCACCTGGAATTTCCACTACTCAAAAGGCTGAGGCACAAGAATGCTTGAACCCGGGAGGTGGAGGTTGCAGTGAGCTGAGATAGTGCCATAGTACTTCAGACAGAGCAAGACTCTGTCAAAAAAAAAAAAAAGGCCCCTATCAAAGCAACATAAATTCTGCTAAAATTAAAGCAAGAACAAACATCAAATTTATGTTGAAGCTTGGGTGGAAAAATGTGAAATCACTGATGCTTTGTGAAAAGTTTATAGGGAAATCAGCAGCTTACAAATGGATACCTCAATTTAAGAAGGAATGAGGCAATGTTGATGATGAAGCTCATAGCAGCAGACCATCCACAACAGCTGGTGAGGAAAAAATTAATCTTGTTTGTGCCCTAATTGAAGAGGACCAATGATGAACAGCAGAAACAATAGGCAACCCCATAAACATCTCAGTTGGTTCAGTTTACACAGTTGTGATGGAAAAACTTAAGTCGAGAAAACTTTTCACTCAACAAGTGCCAGAACTATTACATCCTAGATCAGCTGCAGACAAGATCAGAGCTTTGAATGGAAATTTTAAACAAGTAGGACCAAAATTCTAGAGCATTTTTTCAAAGAATTGTAACAGGATATGAAACATGGCCTTACCAGTATGATCCTGAAGACAAAACACAATCAAAGCAATGGCTACCAAGAGCAGGAAGTGGTCCAGGCAGAGCAAAGTTGGATTGGTCAAAAGCAAAAGTCACAACAAAGTTTTCTGGAATGGTCATGGCATTTCGCTCATCGATTTTTCTGGAGGCCCAACGAATAATAACATCTGCTTAGGTTGAGAGTGTTTTGAGAAAGCAAAACTTTAGCAAAAAAAAAGAAAAAAAAACCTGGAAAAGCTTCATCAGAGTCCTTCACCACAATGCTCCTGCTCATTCCTCTCATCAGACAGGCAATTTTGTAAGCGTTTCAATGGGAAATCATTAGGCACCCATATTACAGTCCAGATTTGGTTCCTTTTGGCTTCTTTTTGTTTCCTAATCTTTAAAAAAAATGTTTAAAATGCACCAATTTTCCCTGACTTAATAATGTAAAAAGAAAAGAATTCATTGACATGGTTAAATTTCCAGGACGCTCTGCTCTTTAAGGATGGACTAAATGGCTGATACCATCTTTTACTGAGATGTCTTGATCTTGATGGAGTGTATGTTGAGAAATACAGTTTAAATTTTTTCTTTTTTTTTTGTTCTTTAGGTTCTGGGGTACATGTGCAGATCATGCAGGGTTGTTGCATAGGTACTTACATAGCAAGGTGGTTTGCTGCCTCCATCCCCTCATCACCCACATCTGGTGTTTCTCCCCATGTTATTCCTCCCCTTTATCTTTATGCCTTAACTCAATTTTTCATGAACTTTTTGAAGTCCCCTCTATTTGTGAACTCTTATGTTTAGGCTGGGACGTGAGAGAAATGCTGTCAGGTCAAGGGCAGTACAATGAAGTGATCTAGTTCATCTTAGCTCCTCCCTCATTCAGTTTAACCTTGGAGTCTCATACAGGCTTCAAGAATTGAGAAAATTGCTAATGGAACTATCCCAGGAGTTGGTAAACTATAGCCCAGGGGCCAAATCTGGGCTGTCACCTGTATTTATAAAGTTTTATTGGAACACAGTCACACCCATTGGTTTATCTATTATCTATCACTGCTTTCTCACTTAACTGAATTACCCATAAAGGCTAACATATTTACTCTCTGGCCCTTTACAGGAGTTTCTCAACTCCTGGACTATATCACATGTTATCCATAAACTATTATGTGAATGAGAATTTCACACTAAAAAGCTAGAAACAAGATCTAAACAAAAGTGTAGAGCTAATGAAGTTTTTTTTTTTCATTTGAGGAAAGGATTCCATGTAAAAGGAAAGGAGGGAAGGAGGAAGGCAGGCACTGATTTGATCTAGTCTAATTCTTTTACTTTACAAATAAGAACGCTGAAACTCAGAGAGGTGACATGGCCTCCTGAAGTCATATGACTAGTCACGTGACTCCCAGTGTAAAGCATACTCTCCCTACTCAGTAGGGGCTAAGACATCAAATTGCAACAGTCTTTGTTCTAATTTCCAGTTTGTGTGCTCATAAAGAATTACACATTTTCTTTACTTGGGAGGTACAGGAGTTAATGGCATGGAAACTTAACTTTTGGATGGTCAGAGAGTTGCCTGGATTACTAACACACAGGCCCCTTTCACGCTTTGTAACAGTTATGAAGAGGAGGAGGGAGTGTGTCCAGAGACCGTGTGCTTGAGACCAGCATGGCAATATGTGAGCTAAGCAAGTATGAGCCATCACACACTGGCTCCCCTGAACCCTGGGCTCCTCACACGTGTGTGCAAACACAGATCAGGCTTCCTAAACAGAGTGGATGGATCTGAATAACTTCAAGTACCCTGAACACCAGCCATCTGAATGCAGTTGAGGCAAGTAATACTGAACCTTGCATTCAGCACATGCCACTCATCCCTGCTTATCTGCCACAGTCAGCAGCATGTCAGCAGCTGGGAGTGCTTAATCCACATTCTTCAGTCTCTCCCATTTCCTCTTGGTGCCGGGAAGGATTAGACAAACTCCCAAATAGGTCTGGCCAACTTGCGTGAGGCCAGGGCACTTGGCAGAGCACTGCTGGTGGATGATTACATCCTCTGTTCTCTCAACAGCAAGTTGCAGGACGAAGTCTGGGGAATAGACAAATCTCTTCCTGGGCCATTCGATCAGAAGACTCATGAGCTCAGCTTTGGGGCAGCCCCAGGGCAGTCACACAGCTCACAGGGGTTGCCATGGTTCCCCTGAGGTCTCCTCTTGCTCCCCTCCACCAGGGAGATGATGGCTCTGAATATTTGTCCTGGCCCCTAAATAGCCACAGCCTTCTAAATCCCCAGATGTTCACTTGGTCCTTTCAGTTTATGGTCTTTTCTATCAAGTAATTTAGCAGATAATTTACTCTAAATAACCTGCCTAAAAAGGCCACAACATGCGCTGACTGTCTTTTACTTAAGGGTGAGTCTGGTGTCCGTTGCCTCATTTCTTTTTAGGGCTGCTCCTTTGTTCTATGTACACACACCACACACACACACACACACACACACACACACACACACACACAGCCGCTTCTGAGATTGGAATAGCCCTCTGTTCAAAAGTCTCAAGACACCATTAGAGCCCCGAGCTCTCCCTCACATGTTTCCCACCAGCTCTTGATGCATTCATGCAGACAGGCTCCTAAAAGTTAGTCCCTGTGAGTCTAATGAACTAAAACCATGCCTTCCCTAGGCTTCTCCTTCCATCACATTCAACGAAGATACGATTGAAACATTCACTGTAATGTCGGGGTTTCCTACCCTCGCACACTCTCCTCTTCTCTTAGATGACTCTCAGATTACCAATGCCTCCTTCACTATTCTTGCTCTAGACAGATAATCTTGTTTCTAATTCTCTGGAAAAATTGGAGCAGAAACTTTCCACAGATCCTCACAACCACATCTATTCCCCACCGCACCTGCACCACAGATCTGCCTCTGTGTATGTTATCTTAGCTAAACATCCATTTTCTTTTGTTTCTTCAAGGACATTCTTCCAGCAGTTTATCTTTCTCTCTGCTTTATCATCAATTTTTTCTCTATACTGAGTCATTTCTTACTTGGGAGATACACACATACAGTTATTTCTCCCATCTAAAATAAAGGGAAAAAAAAACCCTGTTCTTAACTCCACTTTCCCTCACCTACTACATCCCATTTCCTTGTTCCTCTTTGCAACAAAACTCCTTGGAAGAGACGAAGGCACCAGCTTCCATCAGTTCCTTTCCTCCCATTTCTCCTAACTCTTCTAACATCAAACTCTTCTCGTCAAAATCACCTATAACTTCCATTTGGTTAAATCAAAAGGTAATCCACAGTCCTCACTTTCCTTGTTTTATCAGCATCATTTAACACAATTCAGCCTTTTCTCCTTCTGGACACATTCTTTTCTAGGCTTCCAGGACCCCATACCCTCCTGGCTTTCCTCCTTTCTTAGTGAATACTTCTCAGTCTCTTGTGATTCATTCTCTTTTTTCCCAATCTTTCAGTGTCGGAATACCCTGGGGCCCAGTCCTTGAATCTCTTCTCTGTGTGATTTCATTTCCTTGATGATCTCATCATGTCTCTTGGCTTTAAATATCATCTATGTTTCTCCAACCCAGACCTTAGCCTGGAACTCTAAACTGGTATATGCCACTGCCTACTTGATATCTCCACTTGGATGTCTGCCTTAGTTTGTTCCTGCCGCTGTGACAAAATACCTTAGACCAGGTAACTTACAAATAATAGAAATTTATTTCTCATCATTCTAGAGGCTGGGAAGTCTAAGATCAAGGCACCAACTGATTCAATGTCTGGTGAAAGCTAACTCTGCTTCATAGGGGTGCCTCTTGCTGCCTTCTCCTATGGCAGAAGGGGAAAACAACCTCCCCTGGGCCTCTTTTATAGGGGCAATAATCCCATTCATAAGGGCAGAGCCCCCATGACTTTTTTTTTATGCAGTGCCTCACTCTGTCACCCAGGCTGGAGTGCAGTGGCATGATCTCAGCTCATTGCAGCCTCCCAGGTTCAAGTGGGTCTCCTGCCTCAGTCTCCAGAGTAGCTAGGTCTACAGGCACAGGCCACCACACCCAGCTATTTTTATTTTTTTTTTTGTATTTTTAGTAGAAACGGGGTTTCACCATGTTGGCCAGGCTGATCTGGAACTCCTGACTTCAAGTGATCCGCTGGCCTCAGCCTCCTAAAGTGCTGGGATTACAGGCATGAGCCACCGCACCCAGCCCAGAGCCCTCATGATTGAATCACCTTGTAAAAGGTGCCTCTTTTACACAAGCTGCCTTCAATTCCTCTCCTCCTATCTCTCCTAACTCTTCTAACATCAAATTCTCCTTGTCAAAATCACCAGTAGTCCCCATTCGTTTAAATCCAAAGATAATCCACAATCCTCACTTTGCTTGGCCTATCAGCATTCATTTGACACCAATATCACATTAGATACTAGTTTCTAATGTAATTTTGGGGGAACACCAACATTCAGAACATAGCAATGTCAAACCAGCAGCTTGGCACCTCATATTTGTCCCAAACTATCAATCGTCTCCTTTGAATCTTCTCTGCTCCACCAGAAATCCTATTTTTCTCTGTTGATAGCAACTCTTATTTTTTTTTTTTTTTAGCTATTCAAACCCAGAACTTTGGAGTCACCCTTAAATCCTCTCTTACTGTCATACTCCATATCTAATCTTTTAGTAGATGCTGTTTGTTCTGTCTTCAAATATATTCAGAATCTGACATTTCTTACACCATCTCCACTGCTGTCACCCTGATCTGAACTACTATCATGTCTCACCTGGATTATTATGAAAGGCTTCCTGCTATCATGTTCTTCCTGCTTCTGTATTCTTCCCTACTACCTGAGAGTTCTTTTCATGCTTTTAAAAGGTCCATCTGATCATGTTTGCTCAAAACCCTGCAATGGTCCCTGTGGTAGGTGAAAAAACAGTCCCTAAAATGTATCCATGTCATCATCCTTGGAACCTGTGAATGTTGACTTACATGGCAAAAAAAAAAAAGCAGGATTGGGGGGTGGTGGGGGTGCTGGGAACTCTTTGTTAATTGCAATTAAGGATCTCGAGGTTGGGAGATGACCCTAGATTACCTGGTTAGGCTCTAAATGCAATCACATGTATCCTTACATGAGAGAGAGGCAGAGGGAGAGTTAACCCACAGATAGAAGAGGAGAAGCCAGCATGACCGTGGAGACAGAGGTTGAAGTGAAGCAGCCACAGATGCTGGGAGAAGCAGGGAACAGATTCTTCCCCAGAGCTCCTGAGGAGCACAGCCTGCTGATACCATGATTTCAGCCCAGTGAACCTGACTATGGACTTCTGACCCCTAATACTGTGAGAGAATACATTTTATTATTTTAAGCCACCGAGGTTTTGGTAATTTGTTATAGAGCCACAGGAAACTAGTATATCCCCCATTTCATTCAGAGTAAGAGCCTATAAAACCCTGCGCGATCCAGCCCCTATTAACTCCGAGTCCACTCCTACTGCTCTCTTCTCCCTCACTGGTTCTGGGCACATTGGCCTCTTTCCTGTCTTTGTCCTTAAATAAACCAGGTCCTGCCCCACCCCACGAGCTTTTGTTTCCTCACCTGATGCTCAGGTAGTTCCCTCACATCCTTCAGTCATAGCTCGACTGAGGTCTCACCTGAACACACTAATACCCCACGCCGCTCTGCCCTTTACCACCCATTCCTAGTCCCTCTTTATTCTGATCTGCTTTTTTTCTTTTCCTAAGCACTCCTCTCCTCCTAACCTGCAATGTTATTTACTTGGTTGTTGTCTGTTTATTATGTATTGTTCTCTTCACCTGCAAGATTGTAAGATTCTCAGGGCAGAACTGATCACCTAATTTGTTTTGTACTGTATCCCAAGCACCTAGAATAGTGCCTGACACATACAAATATTCTATTACTATGTGTTGAGAGCATGAAAGGATGTCCTCAGAGTTCCAGTGGTAAAGATAAAAATTAGAAACACCCCCTGGTCTCTCCATCTCCCACCCATTTCCTTCCAAGACCCTCACTGTATTGTCAGTGCAAACAAACATAGTAAGACAGGAAATTCAGTTCAAGATGCTGGGGAACATCTGGGCGGGTTAACACAAGCGAACGTTTCCTTCTCCTCCTCCCCTTACTTTGGCCTGTTAATATGCAAGACATAGCCTACCAAAATTTTGATGGTTAGTCTACAGAATTGTTTATGTAGCAGGAGAATAATTGCAGGCCACAAAACTTAGGTGTTCAAACACATAAGTTTTAAATTTTTTCTTTCTCTTGAGTCATTTCATATGGTTGCAGAAAACACAGTCTCACCAATTGGGGGCAAACTCAGGCACTTCAGGGTTATTTCCTTCCCCCACTTTCCCCGGTGTAGGCTCTATGCCCAGGGAACTAACATGGTGTTGTGGCATCAGGACCCTGGCTACAGAGATGCCTGCCAAGCAGATGACTGCCATTTCCTAAAATGTTCACATTCCTTTTTGGTCCTCAGCAATTACAGTTCACATTAGATCCATTAAGCTTCTTACCCCAGTTAGGAGGCCAGATCCAACTATCACACCTATGCTACTCTTAGCCTTAAGAGAGAAAAGCAGGCTGCCTTGGCTTAGCTGCCTGAGCAACTAGGTGACCTAAAAATACTGAGCACCACCGAGTCCTGGGCACTGGGATGGCAGTGCACAAGTCTGAGAGTCCCTGCCATCGGAATATTACATTCGAGAGAAGAGAGCCAGGTCATAGACACGAAAACAAGCCAATGAAAAGAGGAGACATGGGGTATTGTGAAGGGATCCATAGGTGGTGAAGGTATTCTCAGGCATGACATTTAAGCTGAAACTGAATGATGAGAAGCAGCAGCCATGCAAAATCCTGGAGGAATAGATTTCCAAGTGGGAAGAAAAGGAAGGGAAAAGGTTCTAAAACAGGAATGATTTTGGCCTCTTTTATGGACTGAAAGATGATTGCATAGTCACAGTGGAGAGAGGAAAGGGAGAGTGAAGAAAGGAAACCACAGAGGTGGGAACAGCCAGATCAGGCGGGACCTTACAGGCTGTAGTAAAGGGCTGGTATTTTATTCCACGTGTAAAAAGATCCCATGAAGCCAACTCTACAGCATTCCTACATCTGTCCTGCTATGGTCTGTTGGAAAATATATGTGAGGATTTTCCCCTTCCAAGGAAACTGAAGGGGAACCTGGCACATGAGCTCTCTACCTGCTCCCTGCTCCCCGTCCCCAAATACTTGGGTGTCTATAGAGCCATACCCTTGGCTTAGCTGGGAATATGGCAGAACACAGAGTCCCCTCTTAGAGACACCCCTCACACCTAACCACGTTCTCAGCAAAAATTGTGAAAGATTTTGGAAACAGGCAAGACTGATTAGTGGGTGTCCTCTCTAGAGCACCCTTCTCGGTCATCTTTTATTACCAGCTATTGTACAACTCTGTCAAGATGTGTAATTCTGGTACTAATGTAAGTGATTCCTGTCCATAGGAATGCAAATTGTGTCCAGGGGAAATAATTTGATTATTTCTCTCTAGAAATTGATCTGTATCCATCTGTATTTATTTCAGCATTTCTGATGTTCTATATATGTGATGTTTTAAAAATCCTCCTTTGAACTAGTTATAACTTCTTACCAGTTTCCTCATTAATAATGACGTTTATTTTTTATTTGTAAGTCAAGATTTTGCATTTTATAAATAACTATTATTTGGAAACCTTAAACTCCTCTCTATTCTTTCTCCCCTGCCCTCTTTTTCTTACTCTCTTGTTCTGAACAATCGCAAGACCCAGAGGTGAGTGAAAGGCAGGTGACATTATTGTATGTGTACAGAGGAAACAACTTGAGCTTGGGGGAGTGAAGACACCTTTGGTTTGCTGACTCCTGTTCTGGGGCTCATGGTAAATGGGAGGACAGCACAACCTCATGGGTTCTGCATAAGAAATACATTGAAGTATTCTTGGGAATAAGGAGGGATCTAATCTCCTAATGTAAATTTCCTGCAACGTACAATGCAACCCCCCCCCCCCAAATGAAGATTATCCTGCTATAAATGCTAGGAGTACCCCTGGGGAGAAACACTATATTTGGACAACAAAGATCTACAGAACATTGCTCTTGCATATAAGGGCTTTAATGACTGCCCCCAAGAATCCAGCTGGGACCCAGACAAACATTTTATTCATTTACCAAATCGCTAACCCAGATCCAGTTTTATGGTCATATACCCTCTGCCCGACATGCAAAAAAAGGGTTTATGGCCTTCAATAAAGACTTTGCTCTATTGAGTACTGAGTTGGGTATATATTGTTTTAAACTCCAGCATTCTCCACTAAGATTTATATTCTTGTTTTGCTTAAGAGTCACATTTTAATGTGGCAATAAAAACAAGTGAGATTTGTCTCATTGGAAGGCATCCTGTTTAGTTAATTATCAGACCCCATGCTGCAAATCACTGCATTGGATTTCTTATACCCAGAGAAAGCTGCTATTTCTTCCTCTCCTCACATGAGTCACATGAGTCTCACAGCCATGTTGAAGAGAGAAGATCTGTGGCTAGAGGAGATGGGGAGGGGAGAGTAGGGAGGAAGAAACTGCCCTATATTATGCAATGTATGCATCGGTTCCCTTGGAGGCAGCGTGGTGAATGGACAGTGTCCCGATTCTGAAGTCAGATCTCAAATCCCAGCTTTCCATTTACCAGCTCTATGACCTTGGGTTGTTTAATGTCTCTGAATTTCCAGTCCCCTCCCACCCTCACCCCCCATAGATTATAATGATGCTATACTAATCCTCCTGGCTTTGTTTTGAACATTAAATTAGGTAATGGATTTAAAGAAGCTGGCACCAAAAAAAGCAGGCAGTACATGTTGGATCTTTCCCCAGTAGAGGCTGACAACCTTGAGAGGCATCCAACATAATGTGCCTGACACTTGCCAGGGGTCACCAGAACCACAGGCAAGTAGCCAGATAAGTGGGAGCAGACAAGCAGTCATTGGGGGCTTAGGGATTCAGGCAAGGGTCTGAGCAGCAAAGAGCGAGAACCCAGGCAGGATTAGGGACAGAGGAGATCAGGAACAACACAGAGCAGGGGTGACAGGCACTCAAGTGAAGAACAAGAGTGGGCTTGTTATTAACCCAGTTAGCTTCTGGGGTATTTCTGGACCAAGACCAGGAAGGCCAGAGACAGCAGGTAGAAGACAATGGGCTGCTTCACTTGACAAGAAAAGTGGTGTGTGTTGGGTAGGGGGAAGCATCGAGGGCTGCTAGGCAGAAGCAAACCAAATAAGTCCCTCTGCAGGGCCCTTCAGTGTACAGCACAATCTGCCCCTTAAGTAGACCTTGGTTTCCCAGGCTTCTCCACCCACAGTACACATGAGCAGTGTTAAGGGCCTCCCGACACTACAGGATGGCAGCTGTGATGCATCAATGATTCAAGCATCCATTCAGGAGGAGCCTCTATGCCCTGACAATAATGTGGATACCCTTGGGGCCTTCAAATGGGTTTTATCTCTAGTGTCAACTCTGAGCAATTGGTAGTGGCTTCCTGAAATATATTTCTGTAGAGAAATATTTTGAAGGCCACATTTGGGAAGAATGCTGTGATTGATTATTTATGTCTGCCGAGGGCTTAGAAATGAGTGGAGGTATGCTTGAAGTAATGCAGCCAATTCCTCGCAGCTGGAGCATGCCTGTAAGGTGCTGGTGGAGGAAGTTACTCATTCATGTATTCATTTATTCAGCATTCTCAGAATAGCCTCCATCAGCAGTACTGCCGCACAGGAGGAAGAGAGGATGTGCTGCAGGAAGAAGCTCTGGGGACTCTCAGAGCTGTTTCCCAGACTCAAGTATGCTTCGGCACTTCATTTAGATTCAACATCAGTAAATAACCTTGGGAAGTAGAAATTATTATCAACCCAGTTTTTCAGGATAGAAAACTGAGGTTCATTTTGGTTTGGAAACAGCCAGTGGAATAATTCCTGCCATAATAATTACTATGTCCTAAAATGCAGTCATTTGCATCTTTCGCTGAGGGCCCCGAGGAGAACAAGATCATGCTTTTAAGAAGCCATTTGACCTCTGTGTTATTTAAGGGCAGACTTTCTGACTTATCAGCTAGCCCTCAGCCAAGTTCTGAGCATTACCTAAACTCAGGGAATGCATATTCAGTGAATTGGCCCATATTTTATCTCCCTACAATACAGCTATTTAAATATCCCTCAAGTATGCACTTTCTGAATCATTAAGGCTTCAGGGTGCATCAATTACACTAATTTGGGAAAGTGATCAAATTCATGCAGGGCTGTTATTTTTAAAGAAAAGACATTTTAGTGTATTGATGGGGAACTGGTGTCCAGAGTATATAGATTTCCAGTTATCTCCTGTCATGGCAAGAGTCCATTGGTTTCCTTTAAGAGATGGAGAACATATTATGCCTGGTATTAACAAGGATCAATTTCAGTAAAGGAAGACATTCAACACAAGGGAATTGAACTGAGCTGGGAATAAATGATGTAATGTTTGAAGCAATAAGGGATAAGTCATGCTGGGACTCCAAGTTCTTGTATAAATGATGATTAAATGGAATTTTTGTCCCTGCTTTTGGCTAGGGGTGATTTTTCTTTACTGTAAAGCATAATGTATCTATTTCAGCCTTGTCAGCGAAGTATGTAGCTCATAATTGGACTTCTTAAAGATTTCAGATTTCTTTGGTCCTAATGTGAAGGGAGGGTCTTATCTTTACTGCCAACTCATTTCTACTCTTCAAACCAAAGTGACAGTATTTTATAAGAATTTGGCTTTTGGTGTTATCTTTCAAGAAAACTGTATTCCAAACTTCAATACAGTGAATAGAGTTACAAAGACACTATGAGGATGATATGGAAGATTTTGGAAATAGAGTACAGATAAGCCCTCTGCTGAGATGTGAGATGCAATGAAAAAAAAAAAATGACAAGATGAATAGGAACAACAGTGGTACAGGATTTCTATCAATGTCTCTCTGGGAAAAAGTCGAACCAAACCAGACTTTTTCATTTTTCCTGTGAATACATTTGCAGGATTGGGGGAGGCAGTCCATAAAAGCTATTTAACTATTTAAGTATATTCATAACAATATGTAGGGCTGGAAAGGATCTCAGAAAGTTCAACAGATAAGAATGCTAATGTCCAGCAAGGGAACGTGACTTACCCAGGATCACAGTTTCTCTTTCTTCTGGTTTTAGGTATCTCTTTGTGGCTAATTTATGAAATTTTATTTTTAAAAGGAACATCATTCCAATTTTTTCAATTTTATAATTTTGTTTTTGATGGTGATATTGATTTTTGAATATGCACCAAAAACCAGCACCAGGATTGAGTGCCAGAAGTTCTAACTTAGAACTAAATTGAATGCTAAGTTTCCGATTCCATGTTTCTTGGGAATGACATGGCAAGGATACAAAAAGCACATTTTCACGGAGCAACACTTGGAGGCCAGGCAAAAAAAGAGAAAAATTATATTTTAAAAATTAGTTTTAGTTCAACAAGTAATAGCTGTTTTCTTACCTGTACCCTCCCAAGACAGAGAGGACTAGGAAGCAAAAAGAAAAGCTGAACTACCTGAGGGTTGGCGTCTGTGATGTCTTCAGCTCAGGGATAGAGTTATGGAGGAGCCAAGGTATAAATCAGAAAAAGAACCAGGCACCGCACCCTTATTTTTATTTTGTCTATGCCATCATTTTTTTCCCATCTAACCTTTGGATGGGTTCTTTTAATGACTTACTCCAGAATGAAGAGGTTTGTTGGGAGAAACAACTCAACCTCAGAGAAAGACACGTCCAGGGTTTTCCTGAGCAGAGATGGAGCTGCCATCCCGACACCTAGAGTAAGAACTCTGAGGTGGGGCTTCAGAAGTTTTATTCTTTGGGAGCTGCTTATAGCAGAAAAACTGTGCAGTGCTTATTAATGGAGAACACACACAAGATGGCATCCCAGAGGGCTGGGCTCCAATCAGAACACTTCTGTCCACTAGCTCCATGTTCTCTGAAAAAATCTACTTCCTGCCATTAGACTAACTGACCTCTAGATCCATGGGGATAGCTTATCTAATAGCCCAGTCCATATTCTCACCCCTGTCATCCGCTCTGCCATGTCCACCAACTGCCACTGTCATATCTGGAACCATGCCATCCCCCTCCCTCTCTTTGCACTGCCTTAGATTTGGAATCTCCACTCCTAGTGTATTAGTCAGCGTTCTCTAGAGGGACAGGACTAATAGGATAGATAAATATATGAAAGGGAGTTTATTAAGGAGTATTGACTAACACAATCACAAGGTAAAGTGCCATAATAGGCCATCTACGAGCTGAAGAACAAGGAAGCCAGTCCGAGTCCCAAAACCTCAAAACTAGGGAAGCGGACAGTGCAGCCTTCAGCCTGTGACAAAAGGCCCAAGAGCCCCTGGCACATCACTGGTATAGGTCCAATAATTCAAAAGCTGAAGAACTTGGAGTCTGATGTTTGAGGGCAGGAAGCATCTAGCACAGGAGAAAGATGAAGGCCTGAAGACTTAGCCAGTCTAGTCCTTCCACATCCCTCTGCCTGCTTATATTCTAGCCTCGCTGGCAGCTGACTAGATGGTGCCCACCCAGGGGACTGCCTCTCCCAGTGCACTGACTCGGATGTTCATCTCCTTTGGCAACACCCTCACAGACACAACCAGGAATAATACCTTGCCTTCTTCGATCCAATCAAGTTGACACTCAATAGTAACCATCACAACTGGCCATCTCCCTATTCCCTCCACATCCAGAGCTGCCATCTAGCCCTTCCATCCTTCAAGATCTCCTGTTCCCTGACTCTACAGAGCCTCCCAGCATTTTCTGGCTTTCCTTCCTTTTCTACCTATGTTCTTCATGGGTAATCACTTCAGTAACACCCTTCCCAATATGCTTCTCTGCCTTTGGAGCTGTCCTCCCTCTGTCAGCATAACAATTCCAATTCTGGACAAATTCAACCATCCACTTTCTCAGGTCCTGCTGCTTAGTGGTGCCTGTGAAAACCCATCATGGTGCCCACCTTCCAAATTAAAGATGCCAACCACTTCGCACCTGAAGTTTCCAGTCTGGTTCCGAATGACTGTTTTAAACATTTAGCACTCTCCTCAAGCCCTCTGCTCAATCCCTAGTCCTAGTTTCCTTCCTCTCATTTGTAGCAGATGGCTTGGCTTTCTATTCCCTGAGAAAGAGGTCAGCAGGAGTTGTGATTAATACAGTTTCGTGATGTCTGAACGCCCTGTACTGGGAGACCAGAGGACAGCTCAGACCAGGGTAGCATGGGCCAAAAGGAAGAAAGTTCTTTAGCCATTGGAGAGGATGAGAAACCAAATGGCTCTTCAAAGTGGGTCCCAGTGCAGAGTTCCTGAGGCTGAGGAAGCAGGTTCATTTATATACCTTTCCACAGGGCTAGTTCCATGCCTCATGCAATTTCTAGTTAGATTCAGATCTCAAGATTTTTTAGTTTCTCCTCTACCTGTAACTCTTAAATTGTCCAAATCACAAATTAATTTGCTTTAAAAGGCATTTCTGGATATGGAGTGAAAGAAAAGATGCCACTTAATAAAGTTGTCTTCTTTATATTGAGTTGGGCTACGGGAGTCCTTCTCTGAAATTCTGTAACTCAAATAGAGTTATAGTCCAATTATTTTCCCTTTTGTTTTATCCTCTGGCTTCCCCACAGGTGTAGAATTTTAGCCTGAAGAAAGATTTTTGGCTGGGGATTCAGCTCAAGCCACCGCGTTGTGGAAGGCATTCTGAGAGATCAGAAGTATACCGTGTGGAGAAGCCCTTTTATGGTTATTGGCTTCTTTGCCTTACTTTGTTTTCACTCTGCTTGTTTTTTTTTTTTTTTTTTTTTGACGATTCATAGAATCCCTAAGCAGGATGGAAGAAAGTAATGACCAAGAGCAAAGAGCATCGCTTATTTTACTTCTTTTGGTCATAAGGTCTGGATGTCTTTTGGCTCTTCCCCAATGCAGGAAGATAATGTATAGCAGCTTATTTTTTAGGTGCAGTTTTGGGGAATCAGTTTCTCGTTATGGAATTCAGTAGTTCTGTGTACGTACAGGTCCTAGGGACCCCATGGCCAATGGGAAGGACTTTATCCTGCATAAAAGTTCCTGGAAAAAGTACAGCTGTGGAGCCTTTCCCCAGGGAGTAGCACGGGCAAGTGTTGTGAGAGCGAGAGAAAGATTACAAAGTGGACAAGAGAAAGCACCTGCTGGCCATGCACGGTGACTCACGCCTATAATCCCAGCACTGTGGGAGGTCGAGGCGGGTGGATCACAAGGTCAGGAGATCGAGACCATGCTGGCCAACATGGTGAAACCCCGTTTCTACTAAAAATACAAAAATTAGCCAGGCGTGGTGGCATGCTCCTGTAGTCCCAGCTACTCAGGAAGCTGAGGTAGGAGAATCACTTGAACGTAGGAGGCGGAGGTTGCAGTGAGCCAAGATTGTGCCACTGCGCTCCAGCCTGGGCAACAGAGCAAGACTTCATCTCAAAAAAACAAAAAAACAAAAAAAAACACGCATACCCAACTTCTTAACTCAGTTAGCAACCTTGCAACTCCAGTGGAATCATTGGGCCTCCTTTCTTAAAAGCTGAATGAGAGCCACCGTGGGGAATAGACAGTGGCAGATGGACCCACCACTAAAAGCAGGAGCTATTGTTCAGTGGAAGAGCTGTGGGCCAGGGGTTCTCTTCAGATGTATTTATTAAACCATTGACATGTTTAAAAAATTATTTTAATGAGTTTATATCCTTTAATAAGCCACGATGTTTGTTATTTAAAAAGGCCTAGACAAATTATTCTGAAATAAAAGTTACTAAATTTTGTTATGTCAGTAAATATGGTTATCCATGAGGTTGTTTATGATAGATACTCTCACCTATTTCTAAAGCAGGGTTTGGCCAGGTGTGGTGGTGGCTCACACCTGTAATCCCAGCACTTGGGGAGGCCGAGGCAGGCAGATTGCTTGAGGCCAGCAGTTTGAGAGTGGCCTGCCCAACATGGTGAAAATACAAAAAATATAAAAAATTAGCCAGGCATAGTGGTGCAGGTGTGTGGTCCCAGCTACTGGGGAGGCTGATGCAGAAGAATCGCTTGAAACCTGGAGATGGAGGTTGTAGTGAGCCGAGACTGCTCCATTGCACTCCAGTCTGGGTGATGAGAGCAAAACTCTGTCTCAAAATAAATAAATAGTAAAAGAGATTTTAAAAAAACAACAACAAAAGGGGATTTGTAGTGGCATTTTTTCACCTCTCATCCCATTGGGTTTTGTTGACATAGGCTAAGTTCCTTGACTAGAGTGACCCTGAGTGACCCTTCCTCCATGACTACAGCTCTCACAGGATCCTGGTGCAGGGGTGATAGTGGCGTCCACCCTTAGCAGTTTCTTGGTGCCTCCTCATGTCTTCTTGGTTCTCTTAACCCTGCCCACACCTTTGTAAGAAGGCTTTTATTAGAGTCTCCTCACTGAATTCTGTTTCTTGCTGGAACTTTCATTGCTATAATCTCCAACATGTTGGAAAACCTATAAATTGTAACATTTGCAAGAACCTCTGTTCTTGGAAAAAGTACCACACTTACAAAAAGATAGCCCTGGTATAGTGCTTTGTACTTGTTTCGTGTGCTATTTGTTAAATCTCAATTCCGTCTTACAGGAAAGGCAACTGGAGTCTCTGGGAGTTTACGACTTTGTACAGAGTCTGTGACTAATTAAGGTTAGGGTGGTCAAGAACTCACCTCTGGCCAGGTGCGGTGGCTCACGCCTGTAATCCCAGCACTTTGGGAGGCCGAGGCGGGTGGATCACGACGTCAAGAGATCGAGACCATCCTGGCCAACATGGTAACACCCCGTCTCTACTAAAAATACAAAAAAAAAAATTAGCTGGGCGTGGTGGCGCATGCCTGTAGTCTCAGCTACTCGGGAGGCTGAGGCAGGAGAATTGCTTGAACCCGGGAGGTGGAGGTTGCAGTGAGCCGAGGTCATGCCACTGCACTCCAGCCTGGCGCCTGGTGATGGGTGAGACTCTGTCTCAAAAAAAAAAAAGAACTCAGCTCTGCAGCACTCTGTTCCAGCCCAGTTTGTTCTGACCCAGCAACAGCCAAAGGAAGGTGAACCCTTGCTTTATTATTTGTCCTTCATTAGTTTCTAAAGACACAATAGAGTTGTTCCTGCCTAAGGGCCAGCCTTAGCATAACTTCCAAATTGAAAATAACAGATCTCTCTTCAAGGCCATGTGGTCATCTCCTCTTAATTTCCACACAAGATCCCTGCTGCTTTTTAAAACCATCAGCCTTTCATAGGAGGTTCTGTCTCAAAGATCTTTCAGAGACCTGACTAGAATGGGCAGCTAGGATTTAGCAATGGAAAAGAGGTCTCATTTCATGATGCCAGGTGTGTTTCTCTCCTGTTCTGTCTTGCTCTCTGTCTCTGTTTCTCTCTGTATATCCCTTTCTCTTTCCTATTTTCTTCATGCCTTCTTTTCGTGAGAAGTCTTGTGGGACAGGCTGACAGTCCTTTGCATATTGAGATACCCAGAAACTACTAACTTTGGGAAGCCATCCCCACCCCAGGCCATTACCAGAGCCCAGTGAGAGCTGTAGACACTGAGGCAGGGTCACTCAGCCCCTGCTAGAAGGGTGGCACTGATGCAAGTGGGGGACAACCAAGAAATGGCCTCCTCTTCCTCTTCTACCTTCTGATCTCCTGCTGGTGGTTCCATTGTCCCAAACCAACTGTAGGCCAGAGGGCAGAGGGGCCTGGGTGATGGGGTCTATAGAAGCAGCTTTTGGGAAAACAGTAGGATAGAAAAGGGCAGAGCATGGACGTAAGCAATGGCAAGGGTGGAGGAGGGGAACAAATAGAGAACAACCAGCACAGGGATGACCCCACCCACTGACAACAGTGAGTCTGAATAGTGGGATGAATGAAAGCTATTTTCATTCATTACTTTATTACCTCCCCCTGCCCAAATGGCAGCTTTGATTCCTTTCTTGATGAGTTCCAGAGGGAGCAAGACACCAGTGTCACTCTGAACATCTCCGTTTTCCTCACTCTCTCCTCTCCTCTGCCTTGTGCTCTGTTGGCCCAGGCAATCTGCCAGTGCCTGGACTTGATTTTCCACAACAAAGTCGAATTGGGAGTTGCATCTCCTCTTTTTTCCTGTATTCTTCTCCTTTGCTAGATGCTGAAAAGGAAGGCAGTTTCCATGGATAGTCTCCCAAACAAGCCATAGCACAGGTCTGTCTACTCAAATGGCAACCACAGTGTGGTGCTGTCACTTCCATACATTTTTCTATCAACAGACACAGGACAGAAACTCTAACCATGAAACTAATGAAATTTAATCTTCAGCATCCCCCAACTCACTCACACAGGTCCCTTCCAAAGCCTACCAACAGTCTAGAAATTCCATATTCACAAGTGTTTTCTTTTTCTTAAACAGAGCCTTCAAAATAGTATAATTTTCAGGTGCCACAAAACCTGGACCTATCCCTTCCCCTTTATCTTTGTCCCTGAAGACACCTTTCTGCCCATGTCTGGCCACAGAATTTGCAGCGATCTAAAGCAGAGGTAGTTAATATGTGATAGATCTATTGGCTGAGGCTCCTCAGACATACAGTCCAGTCAGTGGTCCCAAACAAAGGACCAATTGCAAGGTGCCATTGCATCCTAATAAAGCTGTGGAAGTGAAACACAGTGACACAAGCGACAAAGGCAAGCTGTTGAGGTCTGGCTAATCACAAAGCATTGGTGCTCTGCAGTTTAATAAACCCCACATGTGACACCATGGGGATAGTCACCTTGGCTGCTGGCTGGCCAACTTGTAAACCAGCATTTCTGGGAGGTGTGGAGAGGAGAGATTTGGGCAGGCCCTTTCAGAACTAAAACTGGTCCAGGCTGTGGGGATGCCAGCAGGGAATATTTGGAAATGCCCACCCTGGAATATGGTGCCCTGGGTTTGGTGACAGAAATGGGGCTGTGGCTCATTACTTCCAGCCCCAGCTAATAATGCCAGGCCCCGGGTTATGTCCCAACCATCAGATTTCTTTTTATCCATAGTTAAAAACTACGTGCAAGCCTTCATGCATGTACTTTGTAACTATGGATAAAAAGAAATCTGATGTTTGGGACATAACTTGTTGGCTTTAAGAATCGACAGGTTTAGGATACAGATGGCTTAATGCTGATCCTTCTCTCCACAGCAAAACAACTCAAAGACCCAATCAAGATTGACAGCCTACTATATGGCAGCACTGCACATTAAATAAAATTACATTTCTATATGTATTTAGAATTTCAGATCTTAGCAGGTCCTTATTGAGAGGCAGAAGAGAAGGAGAAGGAAGATGGAGGAGAGAGGAAGGAAGGGAGAGAGAATACTATGCTTACAAAAGGGATTGATTCAGAGCAAAGACTCTGGAAAGTTTGATCCCAGCCACTTCACTAGCTCTAGGCCTTGGGCGAGAAACATCACCTTTCAGGGCCTTAGTTTTCCAATTTATAGGATAGGAATTAAAATAGTACCTACTCGCTGGGGTTGCAGTGTGGATTAAATGAGTTAATGAGTAAAACCCTTAGTGCCATTCCTGGCACATGGGTTGAGCTCAGTACATATTAACTGACACATTTTATATATTCTTGGACGGCATTGCGGGCCAGGAGCACCATGTTTGTTGGGTGAAATTCTGTCTTTGCGTATAGAAAGAACTAAGGCTTTGAGCTTACTAGCCATAGGAACTTGGTCCCTTGACTTCCTCCTTCAGCGTCTTTCATCTAGAAAGCAAGGATGCCAGTCATCTCTGCCTCATCAGGTGTGTTCTAAGTAGTAAATGAGGCAGCTTTCATGCCTGACCTTTTATTCTCTGTGAAGGAAATTGGAATGGCTATATTATTTGAAAGTCATAAGATTACTAAGACACCTCAGGTTTGCCTGCGTTGTTTGCTGAAGCTAGAACCTCTGTCAGCTCCCCTCCTTCATCCTGAGATAAGTATTTGCCTTCACAGATGCTCAAGACTCCTAAGAAAAACTAGTCCAACATCCCCCGCCTCCAGGATGCTGCAGGGTTTCATCCTGAGGCAGATTCACTTTAGAACCCCCACACCTGCCCAGGGTGGGATACTGAGGACCATCCCAGAGCTCAGCCTCCAAAAAACAAATGCTCAAAAAACTGGGCACGCTGGGCCTGGGAGCTACCCAGGCAGCTGGGCCATGGGGAGGGCAGCAGCTCTGGCTCCTCTCCAGCTGGCAGGTCTGCTTAATGAACTGCACTCAGCACGGTGACAGGGGCTTTTTGATGGGCAGAGCCATTAGCACTCCATTTTAATTATGCCTCCTGGCGTTCCCCATCACTTTTCTTTCACTTTACCTGACAGTGCTACTAGTGGCTCCCAAATACCAAAAGATAACAAGTAAATTGAATTACTGTAAATGTGAATGACTACCAGGCTAGTGGAAAACATTAGTCTTCTCTTTCAGTATCAGCTGAGCAGGTCTTGCCTCCTTGGGGGTCCAGGAAGGGGGCTTATATCTGAGATTCACTCATGTCTCCATGTGGTCTAATTTCTAACAACCGGTGCAGACAGTGCATTCAGGAAATGCAAAGAACATGTCAGTAGCTCCTTAATGCCATTCCAGCAAGGAGACAATAGAGGGAGAGAAGAAATATAGCTATCCCCTCCAGCTCTGAGAAGATGGGGACTCACATAGAAAGGAAGCATGAGGGGAGGAGAAGGGAGGGGACACGCCCCTTGTTAGGAATTACTCCTGAGCTTCTATGACCATCATTGTGATTAAGAACTGCTCTTTGAGAAGAAAGAGGAAGTGCTCAAGATAAAAAGATTATCCAAGAAGGTTCTGTTGGTGGCAAACTCCACTGACATTTCTCTGAACAATATTTTTTCCCTGTTTTTCCAAAAAACAATTTTGCAGGGTATACTATTCTTGATTGACAGTTATTTTCTCTCAGCCTTTTGTGAATAGAATCCCTCCACCCGCTGGCTTCCATTACTGCTGTTGAGGAGTCAGTCAGTCAATTGCTTTGCGGGGATCCGAGTTTCCTCTCTGGATGTTTTTAAGATCTTCTCTTTGCCTTTGGTATTAAAGAAGTTTCACTACAATGTGGCAAAAATGTTGTTGATGGAAAAAAACAAACTCTGTAAAACATTTGAAGAGGTTTATTCTGAGCCAAATATGTGAGCCATGGCCCGTGACACAGCCTTAGGAGGTTCTGAGAACATGTGCCCAAAGCAGGTGGGTTATAGCTTGTTTTTATACATTTTAGGGAGACAGAAGTTACAGGCAAAAACGTAAATCAATACATGTAAAATATACATTGGTTCAGCCCAGAAAGGTGGAACATCTTGAAGAGTGGGGGGCTTCCTGATTGGCAATTGGTTGAGAGAGTTAAGCTTTGCCTGAAGAGTTGAAGTCAGCATAAATAAATGCTCGAGTTAAGATGGGGCAGGGGGTCATGGAAGCCAAGGTTCTTGTTGTATAGATGAAGGCTCTAAGCAACAGACTTTGGAGAGATGGTAAATGTCTCTTACTGGACCTTAAAGTGTCAGACTCTTTGTAAAAGACCAAGAAAGGATAGGAGACTCTCTGCAGTATGAAAATTTTCTCCACAAGAGACAGCTTTATGCAGCCACTTCAAAATATGTCAAAGAAATGTATTTTGGGGTAAAATACTTTGGTTTCCTTCAGGACCTGCTATCTGTCATATGATGCTATGCGAGAGTCAGGTTGGAGCTGGGCATCTTATTGCAACAGTCTATTTTCTCAGTCTTATACCATCTTTCTTTTAATGTTAGTGCTGGTCAGTTATGCCTAACCTCGTAAGGGAGGAGGGTAGAATGAGGCATGTCTAAGCCTCCCTCCTGTGATGACCTCTCTTGGCCAAGGAGATTCCATTCAGTCAGTGGGGGGCTTAGAATTTTATTTTTGGCTTGTAGTATAAATTGATTTTTATTATCCTGCTTGGATTTGTTGTAGTTCCAAATCTGGAAAATTCTTGGCCTTTAAACGTTGCTTCTCCCCATTTTCTATATTCTGTCTCTGGAGCTACACTTAGATGTATGTTTGACTTCTCTGCCCTTCATACCTTCTTGGTTCTCAGGCTTTTATCTGTGGGAATCCCAAGAGTCTGGTTGAAAGATTTTCCTCCAGAGAGGATTTGCGTTTGCTTCTGCCACATGCCAGGGGTGCTTCCAACACTGGGTTGCTTTGAATTAATTTCTCATTAACTGCTTAGTATCTGTGGGTTTTTCTGGTATGCATAGGTAGTATTCAAGCCCCAAACCTGCATGGGCACAGGCCTGTGGTTACAAATATTTTAAAGAGATTTTTCATCTTCCAAAGGCCAAAGCAAAAATAGTCACATTTTCTTGTTTGTGCCCTTGTGAAGCAGAATTTTTCCTAGTGTTTTTTTCCCAGTGGGTGTAGCATGTAGGTGATTCCTGCCCTTCCAATTCCCTACCTAGGGGTGATCCATTGTCTCGACACCTGCCCCACCATGGCCATAAAAACCCAAGGCTCTAGAATAGATGATGGGGCCAAGGAACCCCTTGAGGGTGCTGCTGGCTTCCATAGCCACTTCATTTTCATATTCTGAGCCTTTCTCCGCTGTCTCAGAAGTTCTGAATTCTTAAAACATTTTGTTCAGCATGTTACATTGTTATTATTTCCTTGTTTATTTTAGAGTGGGAAGGTTTTCAGGATTTCTAGTCCACTACATTTTCCACCTTCTGTATTTATAATCCCCTCTTAGAAGAATTTATCAGCTTCTCACTCTCTTGATCTTCCCTTTTGTCCCAGCAATCTCCTATTGTATGGCAGAAAACACCTCCTTTTGTATGTTTTATCTCATACATTGCTTAGACTCTATTTTTTTATGTATGCTTTATCATGTGCACCTTATGTTAGTACTGTATAATAGTATAGTCTTAGAATGTATTAATAAAAATACATTTTTTAACTGATAGGGGTATGTAATCATGAGAGTTTGGAGACTCCACTGCCTTTTTTTTTTTTTT
>NW_016107952.1:77927-100725 GCF_001604975.1 Cebus imitator | reverse complement strand
TTTTTGAGAAAGAGTCTTGCTGTGTTACCCAGGCTGGAGTGCGGTGGTGCGATCTCAGCTCACCGCAATCTACACTTTGGTTCAAGCGATTCTCCTTCCTCAGCCTCCCAAGTATGTAGCTGGGGTTACAGGCACCCACCACCACACCTGGCTAATTTTTGTATTTTTAGTAGAGACAGGGTTTCACCATGTTGGCCAGTCTGGTCTGGAACTTCTGACCTCAAGTGATCACCTGCCTCAGCCTCCCAAAGTGCTGTGATTACAGGCATGTGCCCCAGCGCCCAGCCTCCACTGCCTTTTAAAGCCCATTGTCTATGTTCTTATGAGTTTTAGGGTTGGAAAGAAAATATTCAGAGCTTTGTGCACACTGAACTCTACTTCTTCAGACTCAAAACAAAAGGTCTGGCAGGGTTATGCAAACAGATCCTGTACCTCAGGGTGGATGTGGGTAGGCAGGTAAGCTACTTGCTGGGCTGCAGGTTAGGAGACTTTGGTTGACTCTAGCTGACCCATGCTCTAAGACTCATTTTCGCTCCTCTTCTGTAGCCCATGTTTTTTCATTTTGGCATTTCTCTCTGCTGCCTAACAAGCTTTTCTACAGCTTTGATTCACCCTATTGACACCACAATAGTTTAGTTTCTCTGTTTAAAGAAAAAAAATAGAGAACCGGCATAAAAAACTATCAAAACTTTCAAAAACAATTGACAGCTTCTGGCCCCAAATCACCGGTTGAAGCTCACCTGAGTTGTCCTCCAGGTTCCTTGCCTGGGGCTGTGTTTGCTGTGAGCCCCCACCACCGTTTCAGAAATCTCTGATGCCATGTTCCTCTGCCTGTCTGTCTGCATTCCCTGTCTGGGTTGTGTTTTCAGGCCTCAGAGAGTGCATTTCATCCTGACAGTGGGCATAGTGAATAAGGTTCAAGGAAGCCACCTGGCTGAATGACCACGGTTCAAGAAGTCTATAGACAAAATAGACAATCAGCACTGTCTTCCTCATTTTGAAACTGAATTGCAGCCTTAGATTTTTTAAAATTATGATCCTAGGTCTCTCATTTCCTAAAATAACCCCAAATGGAGATGTTCAAAAATGCTCAGTCTAAGCTATTTACTGTTATAGACTTAGAAGATAGTATACAGAAGGCTCACATGATAAATATTATATAAATATGTATCTGTGTCTGTGTATGTATAAATTGATATAATACTTGTGATAGCAACAGCTTTTATGCAGTCATAAATAAGTCTTTGGATGTAGAATTGTGGTACTCTGGTTTATTAGTATTGAGGATACATGGTGAAAATGAACAAAACATTTCATGCTCCAGCGCTTGTGTCCACTGTTACCTCTATCACACAGACATATGACTTGTGCCATGTCATAGGTGAGTCACTCCCAAAGACATTCAGAGCTGAAGCTGGAGCCATTTTTTCTCAGAATCTTTAAGAACTCTGAATCCATTAATGTGGACAAAAACAGGTTCAGACTGCACTGTGCCAGTGGGCATTATTACCTCCTGTTCAGTCAAGTGAAATAAACTGGGTCTCCAAATAGGCTTACATTTTCTGAGCTAACAGTCCTCCCCTGTTTATATTTTCTACTTAAGGAGGATATTTTTTTTAAAGTCTATTTCACATAATCAATTTTAGTGGGCCTTTAAAATGGGAGGTGAGCTGGAGGTAGTTCAGTTTGTTTTAACAATAACTTCAGCTTATTGAAATGAGCATTAGCGTATCATGTCCCCATATGGCAGTCATTAGAGACAGGGGAAACTTGAGAAGCTTATTACTCAATATAGCTAGTAAAAGGAATTGAAGACATTTTTATAGGACCTAAAGATAGTGCCAATAAAATAAGGACGAAATCCATTTGTAGATGATAGGCAAGAGGAGGAAATCTTTAAGAAACTAAAAGGTCTTTACAGTATACAAAGCAGAGAAGCTTTCAGGTGAGAAGTCTATGGTTCATGTACATATTCATTAATGTATTTACCTTTCTCAGTCACTCAGCCAGTATTTATTGAGCACCTACTATGTTCCCAAATGTGGTGGCTTCTGAGAATACAGTGATGATCGAGGCACAATCCCTGCCTCAAGGACCTCATACATAAGTGATAGATTAGGAAAGAGGCCAGTGAGTACAAAGGGGATGAAATAAGTAGAAAGGGAGGCAGGAGGTATTATGCAAGTGCATGGGGGGGTTATAGGATTGCTTCCTACCTGACGTGCTAGAGCAAGGCTGGGGTGTGAGTTGTTCTAGGCAGATAGAGCTAGAGGTTCAAAAATCTGCAAAGAGAGAGAAAACAGGGTGTCCTTCAGCAACTTCCAAGTAGCTATTTATGGCTCCCACTAGTTCAAGGAAGGGAATGTCAAGAGGTAAAAGCTGGAGAAGTAAGCAGGGATCCAGATCACGAACTTTGTACGATTCTTGAAAATGGAAAAACATTAAAAGGTTCTAAGCAGGGGCATGATGTGATCAAGATATCTATTTTAGAAAGATGGTATATTAGTCTATTCTCACACTGCAAATAAAGACCTACCTGAGACTGGGTAATTTATAAAACAAAGAGGCTTAATTGGCTCACAGTTTAGCATGGCTGGGGAGGCCTTGGGAAACTTACCATCATGGTGGAATGGGAAGCAAACAAGTCCTTCTTCACATGGCCGCAGCAAGGAGAAGTGCTAAGCAAAAGAGGGCAATTCCTTATAAAACGATCAGATCTCGTGAGAACTCACTATCATGAGAACAGCATGAAGGTAACTACCCCTATGATTCAATTACCTCCCACTGGGACCCTCCCATGACACATGAGGATGATGGGAAGTACAATTCAAGATGAGATATGGGTGAGGCCACAGCCAAACCAACATCAGATGGTGTAGGCTGCAGTGTGCGAAATGGATTGTAACAGGGAGAGGCGTACACAAGAGGCAAGTTGGGAATCTGGTAAAGCAATAAATTATCAAGTCAAAGGATACGAGTGACCTGAACTAAGGTACCTGACATGGGATATAAAGAAGTGAACAGACTGAAGATATGCTAGGAAGCTGAAATTAGGACACAGAAATGGGTTGAATGTGGAAGAGGAGGAAAGAAAGAAGCTAAAGGGATTTTGGTTTATACCACTGGGTGGGAGAAGGTACCATTTATGGAGATAGTGAACAAAAGGGGAAGAGGGAGTTTAAGGGAAACAATGGTGAATTAAATTTTAGATATCTCATGCTTGCCTTTGGGATAGCCAGTAAGCTCTTAGGAACTGGCAGGACTTAGAGCTTTGGGAGTTATCATCTTATTCTTGGTAATGCAGGCAATGAGATATGGATGAAAGGAGATGAGATCTTAGAGCCCTAGGGAACCAACCAATATCAAAGAGATGGAATGAGGGTGAGGAGCCCCTGAGGCAGCCTGAGGAGCAGTGGAGTAGAAGACGTAGGAGATGGAGGGGCCATGGGAAGAGAGGCTTTGGGAACAAATGGATTGTTAACAGTGTCAAATGCCACAAAGAGGCCATACAAAATGAAAGAGGAATTTGAAAAGAATTACTGAAGGTGTCCGCCATCATCAACGGCAAGCAGATCATTGGTGGCCTGGTTAAAAGCAGTTTCGGTGGCACGATGAAAGAGGAAACACAGCCGCAGTGAGTTGCAGCATGAATGGAAGGTGAAAAAGTGGAATTTAGAGTAAGAACAACTTTATCAAGATTCCGCATGAGAAGGACAAGGGGAGAGGAGGCAATAAGGGCCAGAGGAGAGTGATAGGATCCCTAGAAGGCAATTATTTAGAAACTAAATAATAGAAGAGATGTGAAGTGATTCAAATGCTCTTGAGAATTAACCAATAGAGAGGCAAAGTTTCATGAGATGGGAGGAAGAAGGGGTGATGATTAGAGTGGCATATGTGAGAAGAGAGGGTTGCCTGGGTCCTGGGTGCAGAGAGAGGTACTGACCTTGGTCAGGAGGACAGACCTGGTGCCAGTTTAAAAACAACCACAAAAACTCAGGGAGGTACACCAATACATGTTGGTGTTCTCACATCTGGAATTAACTGAGTTTCAGCTAACTGGCTCCACTGATCTTGGCTGTCCTCCCCTGTCTAGGACTCCGCAGCTGTCATCTGATCTGGATGAGCCTCATCTGCTCCACAGGACCCTCAGCCTCATCCTGGGATGGGTATGCTTGCCTGGGCTTGTTTTTTCTCATGGGAGTGGTAGAGATACAAAAGAGCAAGCTTCAATTTCCAAGCCCATCTGCAGCCTCTTCTTGTGTCATGCCTGCTAATCTCCCACTGACCGAAGCAAGTCATGTGGCTGAGACCAGTGTCGGGTCAGCCCACCCACACATTGCAAAGTTAAATGGCAGAGAGCATGAGGTCAGGGCAGGATGAAGAACTTCTTAATACAGATAAAGAGAAATACAGTTTTAACATTTTGTCAAACACAAGAAGAAAAAGCAGTTTGTAGGAATCCAAGGGAAAAAGACAAAGGCCTAGCCATTCGCTCCTCTCCTCGTGCAGATCAAGGCACTGCTGTATTATTTATGTCCGGAAAGGTTAACACTCAACTGTGGTTAATGAGCAAAGCAGCTTAGATGAGAACTCTTCATGATAGGGTCAGCATCACCTTATAAAACTTAACGACAGCAAAGTCAGCTTCATTGCTTTTGTTGAAAGGGGGAAAGCCCTCCGCCACCTCAACAAAGTTGGTGGAATCTGCTCCTGGGCAAAAGAGAAAAATGTTCTCTCCAAAGCTTGTTTATGAGAGAAGATTATTGGACTATGAAGGAGTTTAATTTAAAGAGTAGGGTGGGGAGACAGGAGTGTCTGCAAAAGTGAGGAAAAGACAACTCTGGCTTACATCCATATTGTACTTGGAAGGGCAAGAAATGAGCTTGTGGATCAAGGAAGCCAGGTTTCAAGGGCTAAACCACAAAGCTAGGGAGCAGAATGGTGATTCCGTGATGGGGAGTGCTCTCCCATATGCTTCAGACATTTCCCAAAGTTATCATCACCTGCCCTTCTCCCTCCTCTCTATTTTCAGGCAGGAACATTCTATAAATACCTCCCTTTGCTTTTGAAACACTAAAGCATGGTACTGCGAATTTATAAACCTCCAGTGCACAGAGGTGTCCATGTTTGTCACCTGTGGATCTTGCACTTACATAAATCAGGGGTCTAGATGAGCTGCTCGCCTTTCTTTCAATTTGGTATAGTGTGATGTATTCCCCATCAGGCGCATTGATGGAATATAGTGTCAATTTTAACTAAACTGTCAGAAAATTAATACATGGCTTTAAAAATTTCCTGCAAAGAAACAGAAGTTGGAGGATTTGCTGGCGTTGGACAGGAGAACAGATGTTGTGCCAGTTAACAACCACCAAGACCCAGGCGAGCACACCGATACATGGTGATGCTCTCACCTCTGGAATCAGCCGAGGGCTGGCTAAGTGGCTTTACTGATCTTGGTTGGACTCATCTGTCTGGGACTCCACAGATGTCAGTTCACCTGCTACACAGGACCTTCAGCCTCATCCTGGGATTGGTAGACTTGCGCAGGCTTGTTTTTCTCATGGTGATGGTGTAGATGCAAAAGAGCAAGCTCCAACACCCAAGCCCATCTGCAGCCTCTTCTTGTGTTATGTCTGCTAATCTCCCACTGACCAAAAACAACAGGGAAATGGCTGGGCCAACCGGCAGCCCATCACAAGAATGAGCTCTTGGTCACCCACACTGCAAAGTGACACAGTGGCGAGGTGATATGATCACTTCAGAGAAGTCAGCCAAAGGGGAAAAAGTTGCAATGATGAAGATTACTCTTTAAAATACATATTTATATCCACTGTCATTAACTATCATTAAATTGTCCCAAGTGCATGTCGTTCCTGAAGTTGTCATAACTAGCAGGACATGAAAACCTTAAGCATTCAGAACCCAGATACAAACTTCTGCAGTTGCCTCAGCAATAGTCTAAGTCATGTGGTACCTAATCCAGTGTTTTTAAAAATGCTACTAAACTACAATAAAGAAGCATCTTTAAAGCTTTCTTACTTAGAAGAAGCAAAAGGCCACACATCTTTTTTCTAGTCCTTCTATTATGAAAACAAGTGAAATCAGATGTGGAAAAGAATATGGCCGCAAATGGAAATGAATTACTTTGTCAGCCTATGATATTAAAAGATGCATAGAAAACATTGTTAAAGGTTAGAAGAAATGTGTCTGGAACAAGAGTAGGAGGTTTGTAAGACTTGGGGATGAAAAGTGCAGATGTTATCTAAATGAATGGTATTGCTAGGTTCCATTTCCATAATGACTATAGAAGAACTGATTTTGTGAGTCAATAAAAAAAGGCATGAAAGAAGACATGTTCTTCACAGTAAATGACATCTTGAAAACTGAATATTACCTCCAGTGGAGCAGGTGGTTTGATTGGAGAAAAAAATGGATTCCAGAGTCAGGCTGTAGAGTTGTCCCATGTGGGAAATTCATTTAGTTCATTTTTCCTTAACAAGTTACTGTGGCAAAGAAGTGGAAGACAGAATTTCGTAGGGCAGTACTCACAAACATGAAAGTGTATATGGTTCACCTGGGAATCTTGTTAAAATGCAGATTGTAATTCAGGAGGGCTGGCCTGTCCTGGGATTCTGCATTTCTAACAAGTTCCCAGATGATGCCAATACTGCTTGTCCATGAACTATACTTGGAATAGTGAGAGCATAAAGAAATACAAAACGTTAGGGTTGGTATTCATTTCATAAAAATAAGATCATTGACAATACAGTAAAATATTCAGGTTATTTGTTTTGCATCATGCAAATAATTGTCACAGAGAGGTTTGCTGGTCATCTTGTATCCACGTTCTTAACAGCTGTCATATATGAAGATGTGTTACTAATTTTGCTTTTACAAAAATATGATATTTTCCGATTTCTGACCTTTTAAATGATAGCAAATAGTTGTTAGTAGAATTCTATCTAGCAGGAGATTAATCTATTTATTTATGAAAAGTGGGAATTTATGAATGGGAAAGTAACTGCTCTTCAAAAAACTTTGTGCTATGAAGAGAGCATTGTGAAAACAGATGTTTTTATTATGATGATTTTTGTAGAAATGACAAAGCACCACAGACAAAAACTTTCATATTTTCACACTAAAAAACTTATAAAATGTAATATTTAAGTCATTGACATAGTGAATTTTGAACACATTTGTTAAAAATTTAAAAACATCCACTTCTAATTTATTTGCAAAACTAATTTGGTATCTGAGAATATAGAAAATGTCAGCTGAATTTTCACAAAAACTTTTGCATAATTGATGAATAAGATTGAATAATTGTAAGGAAAATGGCTGTGCTTTGCTCAAGGATAGGCTGAAGTAAACATCCAGAGTGACTCAGCGAGTTTAGAGCACAGGTGTAAAACTCCGCTTGTTATCACAGCCATGTAGCCATAACATAGGAAGGCCATCCCTTGGCTCTAAGTCACTACTGTCTATAAAAGGTATAATTGCCCTGTCGACACTGTACAGGTACACTGGCATCCAGAGAAAGAGAGAAACATTCAGAGCTGTCCATCTTTGCAGACGGACAGAGCAGAGGCCAGGACACAGCTTAGCTCACTTGTGCCCAGAGAGAAAAAGAGCTAAGCTGCTGACCCTAAAGGCAAGGGAGAGCCAGCCATACAGCTGTGTGTGTGGAAGCCACTGGACTAAGCAGCTGAGACAGGACAGACAGTGTGAGAAAGCTGTTGATGACAGCTGCTGAATAAAATCATCTTTTACCTGCCTACACCCCTTGAGTGTTCTTTCTGCTCATCTACCAACTCCCTCGAACCTCAGCATTGGTTGGAACCTGACTCTAGGCATGACAGTAATGAATACTATAAGTTAGTAAGAGATACCAATGGTGCATGCCTTCCACACAAATCTATGAAGGATCTTTTTTTCCCTATGACAGAAATTAAAATCAAGCAAAAAAACCCAACTTAGAACTGGACCATCCAGTGAGTGTACTGCAAAGCCCTAAACCAAGATTTGAAAACATAAAGCATTTTCAAGTGCATTGTTCTCACTAATATTAATAATTATAACATAAATATCATTTATAATAATTATAAAAAGTTTAGTGAGAATAACATTTTACCATTAATAAATAGCACAGTTACTTAAAAAGCATTGCTTCTTTTTTATCTTATCCTTTATAATTACATGTTTGTGTATATTTTCACATATATAAAACATTGATACATCTGAATAACCTATGCAAATACACATATATTTTAGAGAGTCGTTTACCTTTTTTAACATATGGGTGGTGTAACCCAAAAAGAGCAGAAGACACTGATGCAAATTAACACATTTATAGTCTATAAACTCTGAGTGGCTATTTTTATTCATGCATTCATTTATTCATTCATTCAATGAATTCATTACACACAAACATTGGCTTAATGAGTATTGATTGCATTTATATTCTAAAAGTCCTTTAAGCTAAGGGTGATTGTATTTTGTTAGCAATATGCAAAAGTATGAATGGGCTATTCTCACAGAAAGAAGAAAAAAGGTATCCATTAGTTTGGATCAAGCAGCTGTGCCATGGAATGCCAAGAGTCTGGATCATGTCTGTAGAGTTACCAGTCAGC
This sequence comes from Cebus imitator, assembly GCF_001604975.1. Lineage (NCBI taxonomy): Eukaryota > Metazoa > Chordata > Mammalia > Primates > Cebidae > Cebus > Cebus imitator. The sequence continues at coordinate 92,095 of NW_016107952.1, read as the reverse complement.
ATTTATTGCGTCCCTGACATGCCTGGTGATAAAGTGTTAGCCAAGGAAAGGATTTGGTCCTAGAGATCTTAAGATCTTTACATGACTCACAGCTGGATCCCTATTGCTGAATCATGAGGTCCACCCTCTGGAGATGGCATTCTTTAGAGGAACTGTGCAGAAAAGCTGAAATGCCCAATCAGAAGATTTGTATAAATGTTGCTTCATTTTTCTGCTAAAGAGCTTATCTTTTCCTTTAGAAAAAGTGTTTCTGAGGAATTCTTATCATGAAAACAGTTGGTATAAGCTGCCTCTTATGAAAGCATTGCTGTGGTTTCGCTAAGATAAGTCCTATTGTACATAATCACTAGTTTAAAGAATTCCCAATGAGAAAACTGAATGAAGGGAGATATTTGGCTCTTATTTACGGAGAAGTAGAAATTACTTTCTTTGTATTAGAAAGAATCTGAGGCAGAACCATGCTTTCAGGATAAAGAAATAGGTGGGGTTTTTTTCCTCTCTCTCTAATTTTGATTTAGGGAGGAGAAGTAAAAGAGCTACTATTGAGGAAAGGGAGTTGAAACCCAGGAGGAACTAAGTCATCGGCAGGCTTTAAATGAGGCTAGAGATAATAGCTGAGAGAAGCCACAAAGTTTGCGATATAAATCTAGCCTGAAGGTCCAGCCCCACACATCAGCCTTGAGGCATTCACATCAAATTAGAAAGAACACTTTAATCAGAATATGGCTATGTGGGAAAATTTAGATTTAATGATGATTAATAACAAATACATACAGAATTAACAAAATGTTTGTGTTTATTTTTTTAAGAATAAACAGCTTGTATATTGTTCTTTCAAGTCAGCAATTTTTAAAGTATATAACCTAATTAATAATTATAAATTTGTTAGCATGGACTTGGGAAAACAACACAATGTGAATCTCAGGAATAATCTTTCCTGATAGAGTGCCCAACAGGGCACTTACTGCTATTTGGTGGCAATGTATACTGATTGCAGGAAAAGAGCCTGCAGGTTTTTTTAATCCCAGTTTTGTATACAGAGATTCATATTTCCACCCACTCTTATCCTATTTTCTAAGATGATATGGATTTTTAAAAACTATAAAGATGGAAACTGCAATGATAACTGATTCAACAAATCATTTTGAAGCATCTACTCAGTGTCAGGCACTATTACAGGTGCTGGGGATACAGAGATGGCCTAGAAAGTTGATGACCATGCTCTCACGGTATCCAAATTCTGGTAGGAAAATAGGCAATGAATGAAAGGATGAATAAAATAATTTCTGATGTTGTTAAGTGCCGTATGAAAATAAAATGGTAAGCTGGTAGAGAATGACTGGGAGAAGGACTCAAGGAAGAAGATCCCTCTGAGGAGCTGACATTTGGACTAAATGACAAAATGGAATTCAACTTTGCAAAGATCTGAGAGAAGAGCATTCCAGGCAGAGGGAACAGAAAATATGAAGGCCACAAACGGAGTGCAACTGTTTATTTTTAATGAGCCAAGGAGAGATTGGTAACAGGTCAATTCAGATAGAGAGGCAGGTGCTAGATTATGCAGGGCTATTTTGAACTTTACTTCAAATTTTTGAACACCAGTTTTAAATTTATTATTAAACTTTATTCTAAGAACAATGGAAAGCTGTGAGAAATGGGGGAAGAAAAGGCACAATATTTTGCAGCTTCTCCCTTCAAGAGTTGGACTCTATTTTCCTGCTCTGCCATCTGGACTAGGCTTGTGGCTAGCTTTTACCTCCAAATGGCAAAAGTGATTGATGTGTTCATTCCAAAGGCTCAGCCTCAAGAATTCCTGTAGCTTCTACCTTCACCCCTTGAAACACCTCTGCCATTATGTAAGAAATCCCAAACTGAACTACTAAATGGTAAGTGACCACATGGAAGAACTGCCCAGCTAAGCCCAATCTATATAGCTGATCCACAGAATTATGATACAAAATAATTGGCTATTTTAAGCATCTGAGTTTGGGAATGGTTTATAATACAGCAACAGATAACAAACAGAAATTACAAGATAATTTTAATCCTAGGAATGATGTGATCTGATTTATATTTTAGAAGTTTACTTGGGTAGGTCACATTCAGAGAGAAACATTGAGAATCTAAAATACTGAGAGGAAAACACCAGGATTCCAACTGAATTACTTGTCCAAATGGGATACATTATATAAGCAAATGATTTTTTTAAAATATGTCAAAGCTATTCAATGAGGAGAAACAAAGTTGTCTGTAACAAATGGTAATGCAACAACTCATTTTTCATGTGGAAAAATGAATGTCTTGGCCTCTATTTCACATTAAAGGAACCAAAATATTTCTCCCTCAAATAGGGAAGATTGTTAAGTTAAAGACAATGTAAACACAGAGGAAACACTCTGCCTTAGCCGCTACTTGCCTGGTGACAGAAGGGAAATCCTTCCTTACTGAAGACAACACTTGCTTATCAGCCCAGAGAAAATACCAGCAGGCACCAGAAAAATCTGGGAACAGATTTTACTTCCTACATTTTCCTGCCTTTTAAAGACTGAAACTGCTCTCTCCTTTGTCTTGTCACTACAGAATTTATGACTGTTTGTTAAAATACTGTTTAAACAAGGCTCTTGAGTTACTGCCTTGACAGAGATACTTTTGAACTGAGGCCTCTCCTGCATGACGGGTACAGCATGTGTCAATAGACTTCTGCAGGTTTTTCTCTTGTTAATCTGACTTTTGTTTTCAGAAGAATGTCTCAACTAAGAACATATAAGGGTTAAAAAAATACATATATTTTTTCTTTCCTACAACATCATATATAAAAACCATTCTAAATGGATCGCTAGCATAAACAGAAAAACTCAGATCATAAAGCTGCTAAGAAAAAACATGGGAGAACATCTTCTTGACTTGGGATGAGCAAATCTTTTTGGGCATAGAAAACAATGACCATATGAATTTCATCAGAATTTAAAACTTCAGTATAAAGTTTATGTTCATATAAAATACCATTGTGACAATTAAAAATCAAAGCACAGATTGGGATAAAATATTCACAATGCATATGTTTGATAATGGACTTTTACCCAAAATATATGAAAAATTCTTGCAACTCAACTATAAAGAGACAACCCAATTTTTAAAAAATGGGCAAAAGATGCAAATAGACACTTCACAAATGAAGATAACAACATGAAAATGTGTCCAACATCCTTCATTATCAAGGCAATACAAATTAAATCCGCAATGAGATACTACTTCAGACTCACCAGAATGACTAAAATTTAAAAGGCTAACAACACCAAATGATGGGGAATATGAAGCAGCTAGAACTCTCAAACATTGTTGGTGGGAATTTAAAATGGCTCAATCACTTTGGAAAACTGCTGGCAGTTTCTGATTAAGCACCTATCAATTATATGACCCAGAAATTCTTCTTCTAGGTATTTACACAAGGGAAATTAAAACATATGTGCACAAAAAGACTTATAAAATGTTCAAAGCAATTTATTCTTAGCTCCAAATTAATAACAACCTAAATCTCTATCAAAAGGAGAATGAATAAGCAAAATGCAGTATAGTTGTAGCTCAGTTTCTGTGAGGGATTGGTTCCAGGGCCTCCTGCAGATACCAAAATCCACAGATGGCCAAGTCCCTGATATAAAATGGCATCATATTTGCATAGAACCTATGCACATCCTGTTGTATAATTTAAATCATCTCCACATTACTTATAATATCTCATACTTATAATGCCTAATATAAATGCTACATAAATAGTTGTTATACTGTATAATTTAGGGAATAATATAGACATAATTTTTTTCAAATGTTTTGAAAATTATGTTCAATATAGACATAATTTTTTTCAAATGTTTTATATCACGGTTGGTTGAATCTGTGAATGTGGAGCCCACAGATACAAAGTACCATCTGTATATTTATACAATAATATATTCTGAGGTAAAAAGGGACAAACAACTGATCCATCAACAACATGAATGACTTTCAGAAGCACTTTCCTGAGCAAAAGAAGCCAGAAACAGAGAGGATGTAAACTAAAACAGGCAGTGATCTATGGTGTTTAGAAGTCAGAATTGTGTAGCTGCTCTTGGAGAAATAGAGCAGAAATTCACTGCGAAGGGGCATGTGGGTTAACTGGATCATGGTTCTGCACACTTTACAGGTTGCACAGTGCTGGCATCTGCTAGGCTTCTAGGGAGGCCTCAGAAGGCTTACGATCATGGTGGAAGATGAAGAAGGAGCAGACATGTCACATGACAATGTGACGGGTGGGGCGGGGAAGAGGAAGAGGGAGAGAAAGAGGGCTCAAGTGCATGAGACTGAGAAGGGGGAGAGAGAGGAAGAGGGATTGAGAGAAGGGAAGGGAGAGGAAGGGGAGGGAGAGAGAGAAAGAGAGGTGGGGGGAGATGCCACACACTTTTAAATGATGAGATCTCGCAAGAACTCATTATCAGGGAAAACAGCACTGAACCATAAGGGATTCTCCCTCATTATTCAAACACCTCCCCGCAGGCCCTACTTCCATTGGGGATTACAATTCAACATGAGATTTGAGTGGGGACAAATATCCAAACTATATCAAAAGGTATTTGTTAGGATTCCTTGAAAACAGAAAGTTTCCTTAGGATGTAATGTTTTTACTTCTAAGAGGTTTTATCTGACCTTTACAGATGTGGGATACAGGGTTGCTAGTCCTCAGGCAGCCTACCCTACCTCATATAAATAGATTATTTATCTACTCTGGCTGCACCCTGTGTTAAGCACTGGATTATCTCATTCCACCTTTAAAACAACTCTCTTCTTACAGATGAGGAGACTGGGGTTTAGTGAGGCGAATTAACTTCCCAGTGTCTCCCAGCTAGGAAGTGACAGGGGGTGACTTGAACCCATTCCACTATTCTACTTGCTCTGCCAACCCCGTCCCCCTCAGGGAGACTAGCCCCAGACAGACAGGAAAAGCTGCAGCACCAGTAGTAGAGAAACTGAAGCAGTTAGCAGAGGCAGCGTGTCAGGGAAGCAAAAGCACACTGCAGAGAGAAAAAGGGCCGCAGATGCTGGGATTTAAAAAAGCTGACAACGGAAACGCTGTCAGGAGCATCACAACTGCTGGCCAAAGCTGGCTCCATGAGGTGTGGCAACAGCAGGATAAGAGACAGGTTTTTCTTGGCAGTTGCTGGAAACTGAAGAATTGGGGGCAGGCTGGAAGAGAGACTTGGAATTATGATAGAAAAAAATCACCTGCAGAAAATCCTTTCCTGCTCTGCAGAAAACTCTATAAGGAAGCTTGTGGCAGCCATGGAAATGGGGCAGGGCCATGTCCCTGAACAGAGATAGTGCTCAGTAAGAGCAAGTTCCAGCAAAAGAACTGAGTGTGGGAAAGGCCCACAAAAACCTCTGTGTCTGGTTTGTTTGTGAGCCTGATGACACAGCTGAAGCCTGGCCCAGGGCACAGAATTGTGCTGAAACCTGACTGTGTCTTAGAGACTCCAGGGAAGCTGAGCACTAAGGGATATTGAGTTGAGATTTTAGGGTTCAGAATGGAATGAATTCTTACATCTGTGCACTTTTAAAACGATGTAGGGTACATACACCTAGAGCAGCCTTAGTAGGAACTGAGTGGAGAGGAGGGGATTCTGGCCTCCCCACCTAAGCTTTTGGCGTCTGGGAATTAGCAGTGTTTTTTGAATTACCTTATCTCTTAAATGACCTTATCTCTTAATTACCAGTCACAAGCTGCACTCTGCTTAAGGTAGAACATTCGCCCTTCCCTAGTTGATATTCAGAGTCTATAGAATTCCAGTCACTAATGAGCTGACTCAACACTCCTGGATATTGGAGAACCCACAGCCAACATGTCTGGTAAAGCCCAGGTTCTTCCATGTGCATTTGAAAATGGTAATGAGATGCCAAGAGCTCATCAGGGGACCTCCCTGGCAAACACCTCTGTGAGCAGAATGAGGGTCTTAGTGACAACTGACTAATCCCATCTCTCCTGAGGCTCCCCCTTCCCTGTCACAGCAGGGATAGAGCAGTAGGCAGCTACACTGCCTGTGAACATGAGGGTGGGGACTTTCCATCTTGTTCTGTAAGCCTCATTCACACACTGTCCTTTCTGAAGCTACACGTGAAATTTCCATACTAGCTCCCTTGGTGTGGCAGGTGCCGTTCCCTTCATAAATCTGCCCTAAGATTCCACAAGATGGTGCTTGGGTCTCATTTTAAACTGCCTCAGCAACCCAAAGAATCACAACTGCTGAGAAGTGGGATCCTGGCATCGTTAATAGTTACAATCAGCTCCCCAGCCGTTCAACCCAGTCCGTCCCAGATGTATCTCTTGTCTACCTCCTGGACTACGCAGGCTGTGCTTGGGCTGGAAAATGTCCACTGTCTTGTTCCCCTGCCCCTCCTCCCATCCATCTCTCCACCCATGTCCAGTCTTGTCTTTCAGTGATACCATAATGACCTTCTCTTCTCCACCAGTGTGGAAAATGTGAGGAGCAACCTCGACGCCCAGGCCTGGCCTTGAGGCCTTTGGTTTTGACACTGATGTCTCTTTCTCCTCTCTCTAGGCATGTCTGTGTCTCTAGATCTGATTCCACTTGAGTGGTTTCTAGCCTTTCCGCTGGCAGCATGGTTTGTATTTAGGTTTGGCTGCAGAGGGACAGACTGTTGTTGCAGAACTGCCTTCCCCTGTTGGGGTGGGCCCGGCTTTGTCTTCCTGACATTCCCTCTATGAGGAGACCATGGGGAGCTTTACCAGAGGAAAGTGTTCTCTAATGACCAGGAAGCCAGAGAATCATGGCGAGAGGTGAGGAGAGTGATTAGTAGCTAAAGGAAAGGGTAGAGAAATTAGAAAATAGGGAAAGTAAGAAGAGAAGTATTAGGAACTGCTTAAACACAAACTATCCATCTTTCAAAATAATAAAAAAAAGATATACATGGGGGAAAAAATCCCCACGTCTTTGGAATTTGTGTTGTTATATAAACTCAATCATTAAAACTTAATTGAATTTTTACTATAAATCTGCACAGTCCCTGCTCTTGAGAGTTTATGATCAGTAGAGGAAATACATTTAACTAAACATTACGATGCAGGAAAGAACAGAGGTTAGCACAAACTGCTCTGGGAGCCCACAGCGAACCTGAAGGGGTTAAAGGGGAAGGATTCCAGGAACTCGCATTAGAACTGGGTCTGCAAGGATTTTACCAAGCTGTGAGGGAGTGAAAAAGGTTTTCGGGTGAGGAAATAGCATGAGAAAAGCATGGAGGTGCAGTCAGAGAAAGGCAGGCAGTGTTGTGGCTGGAGCACATGAGATTTGGTGGAAAAGTGGAAAGAAGAAAGGAGTGGCAGGGGCGTGAGGCCAGGAAGTCAGCATCTAGAAACTGGAAAGCAGCGTGCACCATATTAAGGGATTTGGACTTTATCTTGCAGAAAATGGGGATGTTTGCAAGCAAAGTTTGTAAGCAAAGGAGTGACAATGAATATGTGTTTTAGAAAGATAAGTGTGACAATGTAGCTTGGAAGCAAGAAAAGTTTTAAGGCAGGGAACTGATATACTAAACATATGCTAGCATATATGGTAATATAGACATACTAGCAGGTGACAGGAGAAATCGCCTGTTCAAAACTAAGACAGGGTCAGGGAGTCTGAATTGGAGGGAGTTGATTCTTGAGGTTCAGCTGAAGAGCTAGAGTCTACAGGATTTGTTGTCCAACCAGATGTGTGAGTAGTGAGGGAGCGAGAAGAAAGGAAACCTTGGGCACTTGTGTAAATCTCTGTGCCACGAATCAAAATCTGAAATACAGGAAGAGGAGTCAGTGGTTGGGGATATTACAAGTTCTTTTGCCCATGAGAAAATAGTTCTGGAGTTCCAGAGTTGAGAAGCATTCTATTTTTGGTGAACAAACATGCCATACCTCACTCCCTTTTCTGTCTCTTTTCCGTCAGCCCCCACTCAAGAACAAACTGAAGAAGAGGCAATTGTGAGTGTTCTTTGTATCTAAATGATTCACTCGCCTAGTAGCTGAGAGGACATGTGTGTTCAAAGCCTCTCAAGCTTTCCAAGGCATCATTGCGGCTTTCGCTACATGAACACAGTCCTTTCCTTTTTTCTCTTCCCTGGGCCACCTCCTCACCCATAGAAGTCAGGAGGAATTCCAGAAGGAAAAGAAAGAAAGGGAGCAGTATACTGCCAGAGCCTCATGCAAGAGCAATTAGAAAATGCATCTACAAAATAGAAAACGGGGTCCTTTTCAAGTCTGTTTCCCTTGGAACAGTCTGCAGGGATGAAGCAGATTCTCTTAAATTCAAGAAAGACATTTCAGGAAGGTGCTCTCCTTTCCGGGGCTCTGGGAACTATGCTGCCAAGAGGCAACCTCCCAACTGTCCCCTGACACTGGGAAGAGTCACTTTCCCTCTTGGAGCCATTTCCCCTCACTCCATGGAGTCTTTGACTTGAATAGTTTCCTTTAGGGCTTTGGCCAGTGCCTAGGAAATGAGGATCCAGGTGGAAAATTATACATTGCTAGTCTTTTCCTCAAGATCAAGGCCTCAGTATGGTTCATGCTGATTTTTTCTGATCGATAGCAGGAGGATCCTCACTTAGTTGAATTGTCTCCTTAGTCCTACTAAGGACTACATAGGTGGCATTTGATAGTGCCTGGAATCAAGGAAAGAGTGAATTTAGTTTTTTAAGTTTTATAGAAGTACTACTGTTTAAATATTAATAAATGATCTTTCCCCCCATCTCCTAACACCCAGTTGACTCTATCCCACCCTACATTCAGGCAGCTGGGCCATTAACATTCATTTTCTCGGGAAAGAGAATTAATAGCAGAAAGCAGGAAGAGAGGGAGAAAAACACTGGACTTTTCTAGACTTTTGAGCTTTAAATGCGTAGACAGGAAATAAGACAGGATTCATGTCACAGATTATATATATATATATATATATACTATATATGTTATATAGTATACTATATATATTATATATTATGTATATATATATCATATATATATATATATATATATGATATATATTTATATATATATTCCCTGGGCTAGAGAGTGGGGAGGTGTGTAAGAAAGGATAAAGAGATGAGTAAATTATGGGTACTTACTTATTTATTGGTGGATTCCTAAGAAAGAGGGAGGAGGGGAAATAACCCAGCTGAGACCTGGTTGTTCAAAGAAATGGGAACTTTGCCCAGGATCCTGAAATTTAGAGGGAGCAAAAATATGAGATAGTGATGTTTAAAGATTTTACCTGTTTCAAATACCCCCTCCACTCTCAGCAAATGTGACCCCCTTCCCCTTCACCTCTCTAGCCTGAGATCAGCTTAGTTCTGCCAGACTTGCCCTTAGCCACACACATCAGCCAGGCAGAAGAGATGGTTGAAATGGGAGACCCAAAGTAAGGAGGAGATAGAACTTGCTGTGTCTTAGACCTGTATCTTTTCCCTCCCGTTCTTTCCTCACAACCAGTTACCTCTGTTGATTGGAGGGCAGGTCCATACTGCTTGCCTACATCACTATTTATGACTCTGCTCTCAGGTATTCTCATGGATGCCATGGCTGGAATTGACCCTGGAAGCTTCCTCTAGTTAGCCCAGATGATGAGCTAACTATGCTGGAATGGGTGCTGACCCTCAGCTCAGCTCCCCATAGGCCTCTGGGCCTCCTTGCCCCAAAAGGGGTTCTGTGATATCCGAAGAGTACCAAGTTCTCAGGTGCTTGGCAGTTGATTTCCTAGACAACTCCTGCAAAGAGCTACACCCCAAACCCAGACTGCTTGTTTGTCCCCTAGGTAACAAGGTCATTTCTCAGCCCTGATCTATGAAAAGGCTAAAATAGCAAAGGAGCAAGGTACCCTGGCACCAACATGTCTCTCATGGATTCATGGTTGATTGGTGGGGGGAGCTGTTCTTTCTCTTCTTTTGTTAACCTGAAGCCCTTTTGTTCCCTGCAAAAAGCTATTACTTAACCCATGTCAAGTAATGCTGAACAATTTGTTGCAAACCTGTTGCATGGCTAATAATGACCAGGAGGTACTCAATGGCAGGACTGTGCACTTAAAAAACTAAGAAGTCATGAAATGTAGATGAAATAGCACAGGCTTTGACCCTGTATTTCCATGCTAGCTCTCTTCTTTATTACCTGTCTGATCAAATATGAGCAAATTTACTTCCTAGTCTCCACTCCCACATCTACAAAATAAGCAAAATTAACGTCAATAGGATTGTAGTGAAGGTCACATGACAGAAGTCCTGAGTATGTTTGGCACTATAAGTGATATCCTCAAAATTACTAAGTTGGTGCTGGAGAAGCATGCTTCAATCTGTGCACAATTTCTCCCTCTCCCAGGGAGTCATGCCGTTTCTGTGCACTAATTAATTTCTGCCATGTGACTTGTAGAACTATGTAACTGGCTTCATCGTGATCTACTCTGTAAAGTCGCATACTTTGAGGAACTGTTAGGCGTTGTATATAATCACTTATTTGGGGACTTGATTCCTTGCCTGGTAACTTTTCCCAGCCAGAACCCAATCTAGACTCTGGGAGAAAGTGATAAAGGCCTATAAGCAGTAGATGTGAGAAGGTCCAATCATCACAGCTCACATGGACTGAGAACAAAAGTTCCCTGGGCTTGGAAGGAAGAAAAAGTTCATGGCTTTGAAACCAGAGATGACCTAAAATTTTAGTTCTACCACTTAGGAGTTGTGTGACCTTTGAAAGGTCACTCACTTTCTTTGAGGCTCAGTTTCCTAAATTCAAATTAGGGTAACAGGGTATGGTGAAAATTAGAGATAACGTTCCTGGCCCATGGAAGCTCTTTCATAACCAGGGCTATTAGTATTTCTGTATAGGCCAGGCCCCTCTGGCCCTTGTTGGGGGCATATTTGATGCTAATGGTCAGGAACTCAGTTGTACAATTGTGAATAAGCTTTTTCTGTAATCACTGAACCAGCAAGTTCAAGCAACTAAAAGAAAGTCACCAGACAGCAGTGGTTGTCAACCCTGGCTGCACATTAGAATCACCTAGGGAGGGCTTAAGCTCCGATGCCCTCACTACACCCCAGATTAATTATGTCAGGGCTATGAAGGAAGAGGAGTCGTGCCTAGGAATCGGTATTTTTAATGCTCCCTGGGCAATACCGATGTGCAATCAAGGTTGAAAATCACTGGGCTGCTTCTCCAACATTATTGTGCATATTTAAAACCTAGGAAAATAATTAAAATGCAGAATCTGATTGAGAAGGCCTGTGAGGGGGCCCAGATTCTCCATCTCTAATGAGCTCCCAGGTGATATTGATACTAGTGAGTAACAAGGGCTAAAGGAAAACTTGCTCTCCTATCAAGATAGAACGCCTGAGAGCCTGGCATTCTGGGAAGAGACAGAAAAACTAAATTTTTGTCTTGAGCTCCAAAAGTAGAATGGCCTGGGAGCCACTTAAAGAAGAGGCATGTAGCCCTATACCTACAAGTAGTCCATAGGAGCATTACTGTTATAACAAAGCACGAGTTGATGATCATAATTATGACCCCAAGTATCTAAGACAAAGTTACACTGGGTGTAGGAGCATTTGTTTAAGAGGACCAGGAAATGTATTTGTCTTAGTTCAGACTGCTGTAGCAAACTACCATAGACTGGGTGGCTTATAAACACCACCAATTTGTTTATCTTAGTTCTGAGGACTAGAAGTCCAAGACCAGGGTGCCAGAATGGTGGGATTCTGGTGAGGGCCCCCTTACATGTTGCAGACTATTGACTGCTCATTATGTCCTCACATGGTAGAAAGAGGGTGAGAGAATTTGGAGTCCCTTTTATAGGGACATTAATCCCATTCATGAGGACTCCACCGTCATGACCTAAGTATCTCCCCCAGATCACACTTCCTAATACCATTGCCTTGGCAGTTAGGATTTCAACATATGAATTTAGGGGGGACACAAACATTCAGTCCATTGCAGTATCACACATTGTAGAGACTCTTAAACAAAAACTTATCTCCAATTCTAAGAGGTAAGCTATAGACAAATCTTCCTATGAGAAATAATGTCTCATTGATGCCAATTACTGAGCTTACAAGTCAGGTGTCACTCAAAAGGCACCTGACTGTTCAACCCTAGTCAGGAACTGAGGAAGACAGAAGACAGCATTACTGTTCCCAGTTATTCACTCTTCTCTCCCTATGAAAGGATTATAGTTTCTACCCCATATGACTGGTCTTGGCCAATAGAATATAAGCAGATGCAACATGCTACATGCCACTTCGAAGCAGAAGTTCCAAGAGCCATCACCTGGTTTCTTTTGTTGCTCTTTTTTCTCTACCATAAGATTCCTTCTCCCTGGACTCCTGGGTCCAGGAATGAGGAAGACACAGCAGGGGTTACAGCTGACATGCACAGGAGTGAAAAATAAGCATTGGTTGTTATAAGCCATTGAGGTGTCAGGGATATTTGTTACCACAGTGTAGCCTAATGAAAACTGACTAACATGTGAGACATGGAGACAGGGCTGCAGAACACAGAGCAGGTCCCACATGGGGGGTTATGGCACGACACAGCCATGAATGTCATCAGTCATGAAAGTTGCTCAACATATATAGATCCTGGAGGACTCTTCATATATCAATGGGGAACAAGGAGACTACCGATACCTCTTGGTAGATTTGGGGAGCTGCTTAGAGAAAACAGTCCCTTTGAAATGAAGGGAGGACATAGCAGGACAGTGAAAGGAAGCATGAAGGTGGGTCTGGAAGTAATTGATATAGTGAATTATTGTAATTCACTATATTTGGTGAATAAGAGGGCTTGAGTAGATGTTAGATTTGAAGCCCAACTTCAGAGTTAGATTGTGGGAAGGGACAGAGGGAGGAAAAGAAGTGCCTGAGGGTGTTGAAGAAGAGTGACAAGTTTGTTGCTTTAGTAACACCATGTCTTCAAGGTGTTTCTTTTCTGATCCCCACAGAGAAAGCATCTGAGGCCTCTTTCAACTTCTCCTCTTTAGCTCCTGGGAAGGATCCCAGGGGCCTGACTGGCCAGATTCCAGGGCATTGATTTGTCATTTCTTTGTTCTGTCTCTGATTCCATTTTCTCTGGTACTGTTGGATGTGGTTTTGGAGAATAACAAGGGCACTGAATTCTCTTGCCTCCAAAAGCTCCAGGACCCACTCCAGCTCACTCAAGTTCTGCCTGGCTCCTAGGCAGAAGCTCCAGCTGTCATGAAGTATCACTCTGCTTGGCCCACCATTGTCCTGTGGGTGTGTCCGCTGGAGGCCTCCTCTGCAGGGAGAAGTCATTAATGTGAGCAGGCTTCAAGTATTCCTGGATCCTCTGGCCAAAACTCTTCTTTAATACCATTTTAATTCCAAATCTCTCTCTGACTTCTAAGACTACTCATGCCTGCCATCCCTATAACTATCAACTGATATTCAGAGAGGCTTTTTCAGCCAGAGTCAAGCCTGAAAGAATTGTGTGTGCGTGAGTGTGTCTTTCAAGAGCACCATGGCATGCTCTAATTATGCCAATGTAGGGATTATTTCCTAAACCCTCCTCACCAGTGTATCAGAATCCAAATGGGAACATAAGATCTGAAAACAGGTGAATGCAGCTCATCTATTCTGGACGTAAAAATAGTGAAACTAAAGTGGACACGTAGGGAAGAGTAAATCCCACAGAGGTAGAAAAGGTGACAGGAAAAGGTCAAGTACAAAGGAAAGGGAAAGTTTTAAAATGAGAAAAGCAGCCAGGGACCTAATGACTTTAGCATCTCCGTCTAAGTCTTTAACCTCATCACTCCTTCATTCCATGGGGCAGCCAATTTTAGCTTGCTAAGACTCTCCAGCTGAGGAGGATGTTTCTTTGTTACAAGCTAACAGAAAAGAGTCTTACAAAATCATTTTCTTTTCCTTCTCTACATGTAAAATCCATTATAAAACTGGAGGCCATCTCTCTACTCTAGAGAAAAGGAAGTATTTACAAAGAAGGCAGAAGAATGTCTTCACACATATCACAAAAGAAAAGGCCAATTAAAGCTCTGAATGGGAGACAGTTCTGTGAACTTGTTTCTGTCTGAAACAAAAAAGCCTGGCCATTGGTCAGCTTTCTTTAGACAAGGAACCAAACTAGAGTCACAGAGATAAGAAAA
>NW_016107952.1:59672-77369 GCF_001604975.1 Cebus imitator | reverse complement strand
AAAAAAAAATTTATTTAAATCCTCAAAAATATACTTCTCTTACTTCCTCCTAATCACTACTAACTTAAGATCAACAGGGAGGGCTCTCCTCCAATTTAACTACAGTCTCCAAATGTCAGCATGTCGGGTCCCATGTTAGTGATGCACCAGGAGGGGTGGCACTTCAGGCTGCGAGATGAGGGAGAGACTGGAGTTAAATGTGAGGAGAAAACCCTAAGAGGCAAGATTTGCTGGGCGGCAGTGGGGCACTGGGTTGGGAAGCTGAAGGACATCTGAGTCACAGTCAAGGTAGAAAGCTGGCCTGCCATCTCATACCAACGGAGAGGTCATTGTTATGGCAAAGCAATGTGTCAAGAGGAGTCTGACACCATTTCTGATGTTTGGCATCTGACAGCTTTTAAGCCACCCTGCCTTCTCCCCTATATGCCTATATAAGAAAGCCTGGGCATTCCCTCCTTTGGTGAGGGTAAAAGATTCAGACTGAGCACTCTCTCCCTGCCTGGGAACTTTCAAGCCAGCCCCGCCCCCTAACCACAATAACAACCCTTTCCTGACTCTCTCAAGCTGTTTCAGATCTGGTGAGAGGACTGCCCTGCTCTCCTCAGAGACCTCAGTTATGTTATCCAAACCTTTTCTAACCCCCTTTTTTGTGTGACATCATTAGTCTCAATATCCAAACCAAATTTTGGGCAGACATCCACCTACCTCTGCAGGTAACCATTACAGAATAGACCTAAGAAACGCCAGCATCCTCTCATCATTTATTGTGGTATCTGGCAGCACTGCAGAAAAGCTGGGCCAAGTTAACGAGGAAAAAGCCAGGCTAGAAGTTGATATCGTTTATGGGGGACAGAGTGTAAACAGGAGTGGATTATAGTCTTAATCCCAGTTTGTTAGTCAGGGTCTGTCGCCTAGGTCACTTTCATGAATCTGGGCTGTCTACAAACATGTAAAATGTAAGCTTGGAATGCCTGGGAGAGCATATAGATATTCAGTCTTTTCTGTGGTGGTTCCAGGACTCTCATTCACAAAGGGTTCACATCACGTATGACCCTGTTACCACAGAGATATTCCAGTGACATAGGCCATACCTCCGAGAAGGAGCTGCCATCTTCCGGAAATGTCTCAGGACTCACAAACACACTAGCACGTCAGTGGCCCCAAACAGCTAATCACCAACAGGGCAAAACCAGCCTAAACAGAAGTTCTTCTAACAGTGCTAGAGGAAATGCACGGATGATTTGTTTGAGACCCAGCAGGAGGTGGGAAGAGGATCCTGTGTGAAGCTAACAGACCACTGTGATTCTTGTATTCCACCTCACCTAGTATGCTGGGCCAGAAAAATGGACCAAAAATAAATTGTTTGAAGAGCTCTTTCTGATGCAGCAAAACAGATTCCAGATGCAACCTAAACAAGCTGAAGGCAAAGAAGTCATCCACACCCAACAAACACGTGTTTACTGGCCGGCTACCTGGCCAGCTACCTGGCCGGCTCTCTCAAATTTATTTCCTCCATACTCCCAGGTGGGTTGAAGAATCTCAGTTGTCTTCCACAGAGCTTGTACAGCTTTGGTGAATTTCAGGGGGGTGTTTCAGAATGAATCCAGTTGCAGGAGAAGAAAAGGAGGGTTGGAATAAATCCACCTGGGGCCTAGGGCTGCCATGGTTGGGTCATAGATTTTGCAGGCATCTTCCTTCCATACCCTGGAATAAATCTCACTGGTTCCTACCTTTATAATTAGAACAAATTTGGCTTCACAAGGCATTAAAGGGCCCAGGAGATATGGAGAGTTAAGGAAGAAAAATGGAGTGATCATCCAGGTAGCAATTCCGGTTTTCTTTAGGCTGAGAGTTCAACCATCTCTTCATCTTACAAAAGATCCACTGGGGAATGTTTTCAAAGGGTAACCTCCTCTTTTCTTTACCAAAGAGGCTATCTAGAAAAATAGCTGTGTCACTTGGTAACACCCAATTCATCAAGATGACTCCACATATAGCTTCTCTCAGGGAAGTCACTTTTGCAAGGCAGAGGGAAGATTCTTAGATGCCAGGCCATTGAGTAGCATTTGCTGAGGCAGCAGATTCCTGTGCTCTATGATTTCCTTGCCTCCCCCTGCCCGTTCTCTACCCCGACTCTTCAGAAGATCTCTCATCCACTGGAAGCACAGCTGGGAAGCCTGAGGTTAAGCCATGCCTGACTAATTCATGTGCTTATCAAAAGTCTGTTAAGAAATGTGCTGGGACATCATTCATTCTAGTGAATAAAAGAGCCAGCATTAACAAGCTTAATTGTCTAAGAAAACCATGGTGGTCAGAGGAGTTGATCTTAGAACTGACCACTCAATGTTTGTTTTCTAGGCAGACCTCTTGAACTCATGTCAGTCAGTCTGATAATGTGTGTAAGAACCATTTGCTGAATAAGTTAGATGTCAGCCACTGCATCATGTGCTTTCAATACTTTATCTGACTTAATCCTTCTAACAACTGTATATAGAAGTAGGTCCTTCCTCTTCTTTTCTTTTTTTTGAGATGGAGTCTCGCTCTGTCGCACAGCCTGAAGTGCAATGGCGCAGTCTCAGCTTACTGCAACCGAGTAGGTCCTTCTTAAAGATCAGACACTGAGGCTAGTGAAGGTGTTTGGAGGTGTAGTGACTGCCTTGGGTTGCAGGGCTGACATTACAGAGGAGCTGTCCTTCCTACTAAGAAGTGGGGTTGGGATTTGAACTCACCTCTGCCTGGTTCCAAGACCAGTGCTCTTTCTATCATATTATTTGCCAGAAATAGTAAGATAGAGTGTAATGCAAAAGGGATGCAAGACCTTCTTCTCAACTTTCCCACAGAGCCTCAGGCAGCCTTGAATTCACAAGTGCTCCTGCTGAAATAGAATAAGAAAGAGGCTGAGAGCCAGGATGTTGCCCAGCAAATGGCTGGCCTGAGAAGATGGAGTGGCAGCAATGCCTTTCAGGAGCAGAATGGTTAACAAGCCTATGAGAGGCACCCCAGGCCCCTAGAGGAATGTGGGGACCACCTACAAGGTGGCGACCCTGCATACGCGGGTGAGGCAAAAGCCTGTGAAATCTGGGTATCTAGGTTAGTGTCCTTACTGCGACACCACACATTTTTTCTTTTTTTTTTTTGAGATGGAGTCTCCCTCTGTTGCCCAGGTGGGAGTGCAGTGGCATGATCTCGGCTAACTGCAATCTCCACCTCCTGGGTTCAAGCAAGTCTCCTGCCTCAGCCTCCTGAGTAGCTGGGATTACAGGCACGCACCACCAACACCCATTTTTAGTAGAGACAGGGTTTCACCATGTTGGCCAGGCTGATCTCAATCTACTGACCTCATGATCTGCCCGCCTCAGCTTCCCAAAGTGTTGGGATTACCGGTGTGAGCCATTGTGCCTGGCCCACACCACTAATTCTTATGGGAGAGTAATTCCCAGGGAAATTGGGGCCATGAAAACAAACAAACACACCTAGAATCATCTAATTGGAAGAAGCTTACAAATTATTTAGTTCAGGGGTTTTTGGGAGGCCAAGGTGGGTGGATCGCCTGAGGTCAGAAGTTCGATACAAGATTGGCCAACATAGTGAAACCCCACCTTTACTAAAAGCACAAAAAATTAGCTGGGCATCATGGCAGCCGCCTGTAATTTCAGCTACTCGGGAGGCTGAGGCAGGAGAATCACTTGAACCTGGGAGGCAGAGGTTGCAGTGAGCTGAGATCATGCCATTGCACTCCAGCCTGGGCAACAAGAGCAAAACTCTGCCTTAAAAAAAAAAAAAAAGTAGAGCTTTTATTATTTTTCTAATAAATTTTAAGTGGAACCTCGGCATATTTTTTTTTAAAAAAAACTGAAGGCTGCTTCACCACCATTTATTCCTACATAGGGGCCACCGAAATAATCCGATCCTCTCATTTTGCGGGTGAGAGAACAGGCCCTGGGAAAAGAAAAGCGAGCTGCTCCAGGTCACCGTGCCAGCCGGATCAGGTCTTTATACTCCTGAGTGAGGAGCCTTTTCAATGCACTGCACAGGCCACTGAGCCAATGGCTGTTTGCTGTGAGAGGTTGCCTAGTCCTGTGGACCTGGGAGGAGTTTCCTAACTACACCTGACCTGTCCTCTAGAGCCATGTTTCTCAAAGTATGGTTCATGGTCAAGGATGGTGCACAGTCAAATGGTGGGCTATGAGGATGGCAAAGAGATGGAAAAATACAAGTGCTGCTGGCAATTCTGATGAGAAATGATGCACAGTTCTATAGACTTTCATTTTTGTGTATGAATATTGGCAAGTTCTTAATAATATACCAAGCATGCAATTAGATTGTCAGAAAACTAAAGGTATGTATTTATGAACTGAAATGAGCAGCTGCTTGAGTTTCCCAGGTACTCTGATTGAGTAGATCACTGGATTCTGGTGTTTTCACTCTACTTGGTACATGGCTGAAGCTCCTATTATGCATGTGGATACACAGAGAGCTGGGATTCCTGAAACTTTGAGGAATATCTGTGTTATCAACATGGCATCACTGTTGTCTTGAGCGAGTCATAATTTCAACTGCTGATCTTCTTGAATGAATGAAGATATCTGCAGACTCACACTTGTTAATCATTTTAATTCATCCAGTATTACATATTTATTACATATTTTTTGTTGTCCTCCAATACCTTGTTATCACCAAGTTTTTTTTCCACTTGAGATGGGACCAACTCAGACAGATGGTCTTATCCCCATTTTGGGGGCTGGGCTCCAGAGAGAAAAGAACTCCAACTAGAAATACCTGTGTAAACAGCCAGTAGTCTGGCTTGACAAACAAACAACAACAACAACAAAAAAAACCAGGAAGTCATTTGAACCAAAATGGGAAGCCATTTCAGCCACTAGAATCCTGGGAAAAGAAACTCTGAGGTGAAGAGCCACAGCCCTGCCAGGCCAGCAGCATGTACTCCTGAAGAGGGACAATGGAGTCATGGAGTGAATCTTAGTGACTTCAAGGTATAACCTTCTGCAGAGTGCACAACCATGCCTACACCCGCAGAAGAGAAAAAATCGCATGCAAGAAGCGTCTTCCTCCCACTTATTGCCAAGCTTTTTGTCCCCAGCTTTACCCCCTGCCTATACTTCAGTCATTACCCCCAGGGCATCGGGTTTCCATTCCCACTTTTGGGGCCAAATGGCGTTCTTGCAAACCTTACCAACCGCCTCTTGACTGCTAAACACAACAGTCTGAACTTGGTCCTTGTTATATGGGTTGAGTCATTTGCTCCAAAAAGAAATGTTGAAGTTCCAACCCCTAATACCTCAGAACGTGACCTTATTTACAGATGTAATTAGTTAAGACGAGGTTACACGGGAGGATGGTGGTCCCTTAATCCAATACAACTGATGTCCTTATAAGTGAGAACTCCAGGTAAAGACATGGAAACACATGGAGAGAAGACGCCTGTGAAGAGACAGGAGTTCTGCTGGCTGTTACAGCCAGGGAACACCTGGGATCACCAGAAGCCAGGAAGAGGCAAGGGACTCTCCTTTCCTGGAGATTTTGGAGGGAATGTGGTCCTGCCAGCACCTGGATATTGGACTTCCAGCTTATAGAACTGTCAGAACTGTGAGAGAACACATTTCTGTTGCTTTAAGCCATCCAGTTTATGGTACTTTTTAATGACAGCCCTAGGAAACTAATACAAGTCCTTATTTTGCATTTTTGACCTTTTCTACTTACTGCTCCTTTACCAAAACCCACCTTCCTCTTGACCTCCTCACCCCAGCATTATCTCACTTCTCAATTATTCTGTTCTTTTCTCCTCTCTGACTCACGTCTCTAGATGTGTCATTCCTTAATGCATACGTATGCTTCCTGTACTTCTGCCCTCGAACTTTGCTCTTTTTGTGCAAAGCCACTCCTAGGTTTCATGTGTCACACTCATGGAGATGACTCTCCAATTGACATCATTCATTTATTGAGCGCCTGCTGTGTGTGAAACATAGAGTTAGATGCCACAATGACATAGCTATGGGGCTAGCGGAATAGTTTCAATTTCCAGCCCTCCCACTCCATATTACCTACAGCTCTATCTGGCACCTCAACCCTAATTCACCAGCCTCCCAGAACTGTCCCTCCACTTGCTTTACTGTTTTGGTTAATTGCTACATCAGTGTTCTATTCCCTCAGGCTGGTGGCCTTGGATTCATCTTTTATTGTTCCTTTTCCCATAACACTCAATCACTTATCATGTCCCCTAGATGCTACCATTAGCTTATCCCTCCATAACCACTCCTGTTTAAACCCACATTAATCCTCATCTGAGATATTCTGGCAACTTATTCTTCAGTATCCCTCCCTCCCATCTTTCTCCCTTCTGAGTCATCTTATGAGAATAATTACTCTTCTACAAGCACAGCTGTGATTAGACATTCCTTTACCAAACCCCCAATGGCTCCTCACTGACAAATTAAGATACATTGCTCACCCATTACTTAAGGTCTTTTATGACAAAGCCCTGCTCGACCTTATCCCCTGATCCTTCCCTCCTGGACCTTATATATCAATCAGACCTTATATATATATAATATATATATTATATATCAGAAGGGTCCGATGACTTCTGACCCTTCTCCATCTTCATATTTCTGTTCATGTCATTCCCTTTACCTAAAAAGTGTAGAATTATTTTCCCTACTCCTCCAGCCCAAATGGATGAAATTCTATCCATCATTCTTCATGGTTCTCTTGAACACCACCATGGCCCTTCCGCCAAGTGGGCCCTCTTTGACCTCCCGTCATTCATGATTTGTACCTCTCTTGAGCTGATTGTATTTGTATCACTTGCATTCTTGTCTTGTCCACACAGCTGGACTGTGGGGTCCATTCACCATGATAGATGTGTGGAGAACTTGCCAAAAATGGACAGTGTGGGTTCTGTTCCAATTTTATTGAGTTGGTAACACTCTAGGAATGGCAACACCCTGGGACATAATAATATTCCTCAAGGTGTTATTGAACCAAACTGGGGTCCGCTTGCGCAGAGTAAGGCCAATTGTTTATACTGAGGTTTGTAGTGGGAGAAAGGAGGGCCTTTGTTTGTGGGGCACCAAGCAATGAGAGTCAGGTCGCTCATGCTTAACACTTGACCTCCCTGATGGCTTGTAAGTAAGAGCTTTGAAAGACAGGGGTGAATTTTGGGAAAGCATAAGTTATAGGCAAAATTGCAAATCAATATATAGAAGTTACACATTAGTTTTGCTCTAAAAGGGCAGGATATCTTAAAGCAGGGTCTTACAGGTCATCGGTAGATTGAAAGATTTTCTGATTGTAATTGGTTAAGGAAGAGAAGTTTGGTGTAAAATTTGGAGTCAGCAGAAAAGAATGTTAGCTGTGGCTCATAGGTATGACTTTCTCTAGGCCCCTCAGGAAAAAATTTAGAATGAAGAACAGAGTTCAGAGTTTAGTCCTCAGTTTCCCACTAACACATAAACTTCCTCATCTGATGTCTATGTGTTAGCAGGTCTGTTTGGCAGGGGTCTGGGTTTTTGGAGAACAACTCAGGGACCTATGTTAAGATGTTTAGTTTTTATAAGGAACCCTTCTGGGTGTTTTTTATAAGACATCCTATGATTTTAATATTTTTAGTTATTGTTTTAATCTATTTTTTGTTATTTATTTTTTTAACCTCCGAACTTTTTATTGCCCTCCTGCTCCCCAAAGGGTCCCCTGCTTCTGCTGGCTTAATGTCTCAGAACTTTGATATTATCGGTCTTAGATACCACTTTGCCATCCACTATCTGGCGGATGGTGGTCTTTTGGATGGTTTGCATGGAGTTGCTGTTGTCCAGGGCATCACCAAGATTGAAGTCCTCGCTATCTTCCAGCAGGCGGCAATAGGTGGCAATCTCAGCCTCCAGCTTGACCTTGATGTTCGGCAGGGCCTCATACTCCTGGGCCTGGTGCTGCCCCTCTGCCCAGGTCTGTGCCAGCTCTGACTCCATGTACAACAGGATCCCTTTGAGCTGCTCCATCTGCAGGGCGTAGCAGGCCTCCACCTCTCTCAGGCTGTTCTCCAAGCTGGTCTTCAGGTTTCTCATGGAGTCCAGTCAGTCTCCAAGGACTGGACTGTATGTCTCAGCTCCATGAGCATCATCTCAGCAGCTCCAACCTCAGTGGGCTGTGTGGTGACCACTGTGGTGCTCTCCTCACTCTGCTGAGACCAGTACTTGTCCACTTCCTCTCGTTTTTTCTGAGCCAGCTCATCATATTGGGCCTAGATGTCTGACATGGTCTTGGCGAGGTCCTGAGATTTAGGGGCATCTACCGTCACAGTCAACCCAGAGCTGGCAGTCTGGGCTTGTAGGCCTTTTACTTCTTCATGGTTCTTCTTCATGAAGAGCAGCTCCTCCTTGAGAGCCTTGATCTCTGTCTCCAGCTACAGCCTAATGACACTGGTGTCATCAGTGACCTTGTGGAGTCCATGGATGTCACTCTCCACAGGTTGGCACATGGCCAGCTCTGTTACATACTTGACTCTTAAAGTCATCAGCAGCAAGACAGGCATTGTTGATCTGCAGAATGATGCAGGCATTGTCCACAGTATTCGTGAAGATCTGAGCCCTCAGGCCCTTGATGGTCTTGAAGTAATAGCTCCAGTCTCTGACCTGGGGTCCCTTCTTCTCCAGGTGCTCCCAGATTTTGCTCTCCAGCTTCTGGTTCTCAGTTTCTAGGCTCCTCATTCTGTCCAGGTAAGAGGACAGGCGGTCGTTCAGGCTTTGCATGGTCTCATTCTCATTCTGGATGCCTTCTATTTTTGCCAGACCCCTGGCCATCCCCACAATCAGTGCCCCAGACCCCATGCCATCCCAGAAGCTGGCAGAGTGGAACATGGAGATCTGGGAACTAGAGCCCCCAGCACCTGCATAGATGCTGATTGTGCCACTGACTGGACAGGCACTGAAGCTGGGCACCTGGACAGAGCCCAGGGACCAGTAGTTGGTAGAGAAGGTGGAGCAAGTGGGGAAGCTCATGCCATCTGCGGAGGAGAGCAAGAGGACAGGGCTCGCCTGTAGTCCCAGCTACTTGGGAGGCTGAGGCAGGAGAATTGCATGAACCCAGGAGGCAGAGGTTGCGGTGAGCCGAGATCGCGCCATTGCACTCTAGCCTGGGTAATGAAAGCAAAACTCCGTCTCAAAAAAAAAAAAAAAAAAAAGTTTTATGGAAACCTCAGGACCTTAAGTGGGCTCCCTGCTGTGTTTTAAAAGCTGTGTGTTAAAACACAGAAGAGACTGGATATGGACCTGAGATGCTACAGTGACCTGTTTTTGAGATTTAGTGGTATCCGAAAGGAAAGGAAAATTAAATTTTAAAAAAAGTTATCTTACAAATAACTGACATCTTCACAGCATAAAATCATAAAATAACATAAAAATACGATATTTATGTATCTCATACTACATGCCAGACATTGTTCTCAATGTTCCACATGTGTCAGTTCATTTAGTTCTCACAAAACCACTTTCCTAATCATGCAAAAGGGTTACACATCTTGCCTGAAATCACAGCTAATTAGTGAATGAACCAGCCCCAGTAGACTGGCTTCACATGCTTGTTCCCAGCCACTGATTTATCACTGCTATGCTGTAGGGACAGGTGCAGAATCCTCATCCCTGGAGCTGTGCTGAGGCCCCAGGACACATCCCAGCTTTCAACTTGCATGGTTCCATCTAAGAAGCCACCTCACATGTAAAATAGTGTCCCTGACCAGAGGATGAACATGATGGGAGTGATCACTCAGGACGTGTGTGAAGGGTATGGGGCTTAGATACTCTGAAGAAACACCCCCACCATGTCTTGGGGCTGGGGTGGCAGCCTCAGCTGGGTCCATTCCTCTGCACAAACCACCTGGCCCTCCTTTTCCGCCCCCTGCCAGAGGCCACAAAGAGTACTAAGATGTAACGTTGTGCTGAAGCCACACATCTGGCTCTCTGGCGCCATCCCCACTCCATTTCCATTCATGATCTCCTCTACTTAAGAAATACCATGTTAGAAAATGAAGCATGGCACGGATAGAGTACACAGATACCAGGATGGTGGGCAGGCTGGCAGTGAAGAGTGCTCTTCTCCACTCACCCCTTGGACCATGCCAGCCAGTGTGAATTGAGCTCTCATTTGGTGCTAGACACTGGTCTAAGTACTTGTATGCATTAACTTATTAGACTTCACAGTAACCACTTACTGAGTTGGTGTGCTCTCTCTCTCTCTTTTTTTTTTTTTCTTATTTTACATATCAGAAACCTGGGGCACAAGAAGGTACAGTGATTTTTACAAGATCACAATGCTAGTTAGTGGAAGAGTCACAATTTGAACACTTTCAGAGCCCTTGCTCTTAACCACTAACCTGACTGAATGCCCTTGCCAAGAAGGATGTGATTAAGGTATGTGAACTTGCCCTGTAGAGCAGTGGTTCTCAGCCTGGCTGTACTTTAGAATCAGTGCAACTGCTTTCCAGAATACCAGTGGCCAGGCACTGCCTCCAGAAATTCTGCTCCCCTTGGTCCAGAATGGTATCTGAATGTCAGTATTTTTTATAGCTACCCTGTGGATTCTAATGCATTAGACTGGGAGTTGTTTGGTCATCCATGTAAAGTACATTCATTCTCTCTTTCATCCCTTTGGTCATCAAATGTCCTGTGTGCCATCATATAAGAAAACTAAATCCACTGCTGAAAAGAGTCCCACAGAGTTTTAGCCAATGTAGATATATGAACTTCTAGAAGAATAGACAATATAATCAAAACATTTACTTATATTTAAGCTTATTAATTAATTTAGTTATACATATACGTACATTTAAAATTATACATTACATACAGTAGTGATTTATTTTAGAAATGTTGCTTTTTTCCATTCTTATATTCACAAAACAATTTTTTTTCTTTTTTGAGATGAGTTTTACTCTTGTTGCCCGGGCTGGAGTGCATGATCTCAGCTCACTGCAACCTCTGCCTCCTGGGTTCAAGCGATTCTTCTGCCTCAGCCTCCTGAGTAGCTGGGATTATAGGCACCCGCCACCACGCTTGGCTAATTTTTTTTTGTAATTTTAATAGAGACAGAGTTTCACCATGTTGATCAGGCCAGTTTAGAACTCCTGACCTCAGGTGATCCACCCACCTCAGCCTCCCAAAGTGCTGGGATCACAGGCAGGGGCTAATGCGCCCACAAAACAATTTGATTAGACTTCTCACATGCGTCTACAATGTTCATGTCTTCATATCACTGAAGCCATAATTTGGTGTCATCTGCAAAGTTTTCTGGTACACACCACCCACAGTGTTGTTTATTGACTGAAATCAGCAGTTCTTTAATACAGGTGTGATGTGGTCGCTAGAAATTTTATCCCTATGTCACAAAAATATGCATTTGCATAACATCAGGGCCGTTGGTTAACCGTGTGTGTTGTGGGCAGGACTGGAGTCGCCTGGGTGGCTAGGTTTACCCCAGCTCTCTTCTGATTGATCTGTACTTTATTCTGATCTGTTGTTAGATATTTCAAATATTACCATGGCCTTCAATCATATTCTTGATTTTTACAATTTACCAACCCCTTGGTGTATTCCCCTTTAAACTGAACCTTAAATGGCATATTTATGACAGTCACACTTGTAAGTGTGAGGTCACACATGCAGTAATGATTGCCAAAATTGTATCAAATGTCTTTACCTCTTGTTTTATTTTTTTAAATGACTGTATCAGAGATGACCTCTAAGATGTTGTTTGGGGCAGTTTCTCCAGTGTTCTTGATTCAAAATAAGGTGACTGAGGATATGTTCCTGCATGTGAAATACTTTGTAAGGATTCTATTATAAGATGACTGATTTCCTCCAAAAAGTCATTCAGAGAAAGAGGGATCTCACCTTTCATTCAAGCATAGAGTTTTATTGAACATCAAATGATGAGGAAGTCATTGTTATTTATGTTTCTACACTCAAGGTGCTAAGAGGCATCACAGCTTCTACCTCCAATTTGAGTTCCTTTCCCTTCTTTTGGTATCCTCAGACTCTGAAAAGTGAGAGGCACAAGAGACGTCCTCCTCCTCACACCTCCACCCCTGCTCCCTCTCTGCCAGGTGTCTGCATTCTGCCAGCTCCCTGTCTCAGCAGGACTGTGATACAGTCAGGCAGCTTCTGGAAGTCACTGTGTTTGAACAAGGATAAGACAAACCTCCTTTAAGCTGCTTATTCTAAGTTGGGAATTGTTCCTCCTAGTCAATTGATACTGGAAATAATTACTTCTTAGAATCTTTGAAAACTGAATGTGTAAAGAGAAATTAAAATCTAATTAAATGGATGTAGGCAGTTCTGTCTGAGCTGACGACTCTAAAGCCACTGTGTGTTGAAGGTTACATTATCTCCCTGTCCCTGGGCACTTCAGGCTCTGCTTGGCTCTGAGCCCAGGGCTCCCTCTCCAACACCCTTTTGTCTGCCCTGTCCTGGGCCCAGAGGTCTCATTGTTCTTGGGCAGAAATGCTGGCTAAAATAGGCCATCAGGATGGGGGGTTGCTGAAGGGCTTCCTGCAGAGGATGGGGGTTCTCTTTCATCTTGAAGCTTCGGACAAGTGCTTCACAAAAGGGGTGCTTCTGGCATTGCAGCAGGATAGTTCTGTTTAGTGCATCTCTGGCAGGAGGAGGGGCCATGCCACCCAAGGGTGAGAGCCACTGCCTTGAGCCCACTCTATTCAGCCACCAGCATGTAGCTGGTAGCCAATAACAATGAGCCTGAGACCCTCAGCTTCAGTGTGACAACCTCATAGACAGTGCTGCCCCGCGTGTGGTCTGTGGTCACATTGCCAATCTTTCATGAGACCCCTGAGTAAGTAGCTAGAAGTTTTTATTGCCATTTGACATTGCCACATTTCCATTGCATCTTAAGGATCAGAAAAGCAGTCTGTAATGGACTGGAGGGAAAAAAAACATGGGCCGTCACCACAGATTGTTTGAGAAGTTCTGTTCTAGATGCTTTGGGCCTATTCTGGATTCTGTTCTTTCCAACTCTTGGTCCTCCACACTTGTGACCACAGACTTTGTCTTCATGTTTGAACATGATTTCTCTCGCTTTATTTGGTATGTGGATCTTTCCTCCTGTATTAGTTCAGTTTCATACTACTGATAAAAACATACCTGAGACTGGGCAATTTACAAAAGAAAGGTTTATTGGACTTATAGTTCCACGTGGCTGGGGAGACCTCACAATCATGGTGGAAGGTGAAAGGCATGTCTCACATGGCTGCAGACAAGAGAAGAACACTTTTACAGGGAAACTCCCCTTTATAAAACAGTCAGATCTTGTGAGACTTGTTCACTATCACAAGAACAGCATGGGAAAGACCTGCACCCATGATTCAGTTATCTCCCACTGGGTCCCTCAAACAACATGTGGGAATTATGGGAGCTTAAGATGAGATTTGGGAGGAGACACAGAGCCAAACCATATCATTCCACCTCTAGCTCCTCTCAAATCTCATATCTTTATATTTCAAAACCAATAATGCCTTCCCAACAGTCCCCCAAAGTCTTAACTGATTTCAGCATTAACTCAGAAGTCCACAGTCCAAACTCTCATCTGAGACAAAGTAAGTCCCTTCCGCCTATAACCATATAAAATCAAAAGCAAATTAGTTACTTCCTAGACACAGTGGGGGTACAGGCATTGGGTAAAAACAGCCATTCCAAATGGGAGAAATTGGACAAAACCAAGGGTCTACAGGCCCCATGTAAGTCCCAAATCCAGCAGGGCAGTCAAATCTTAAAGCTACAAAATGATCTCCTTTGACTCCATATCTCATATCCAGGTCACACTGATGCAAGAGGTGGGCTCCCATAGTCTTGGGCATCTCCACCCCTGTGGCTTTGCAGGATACAACCTCCCTACCAGCTGCTCTCACAGGCTTGCATTGCATGTCTGTGGCTTTTCCAGGCAAAAAATGCAAGCTATTGATAGAACTACCATTCTGGAATCTGTAGGATAATGACCCTCTTCTCACAGGACCACTAGGCGGTGCCCCAGTAGGAACTCTGTGTGGGGGCTCCTACCCACCTTTTCCTTCCACACTGGCCTAGCAGAGGTTCTCCATGAGGGCCCCGCCCCTGCAGCAAACTTCTGCCTGGAAATCCAGGCATTTCTATACATCCTCTGAAATCTAGGTAGAGGTTCCCAAACCCTGTTCTTGAATTCTGTACACTTGCAGGCTCAAGACCATGTGGAAGCTGCCAAGTCTTGGGGTTGCAACCTCTGAAGTGATGGCCCAAGCTCTTTGTTGGTCCATCAGCCAAGGTTGGAGCAGCTGGGACACAGGGCACCAAGTTCCTAGACTGCACACAGCATGGAGATCCTAGGCCCTGCCCAGGAAATCACTCTTTCCTCCTAGGGCTGTGATGGGAGGTACTGCTGTGAAGACCTCTGACATGCCCTGGAGAGAGACATTTTCTGCATTGTGTTGGTGTTTGGCTCCTCATTACTTATGCAAATTTCTGCAGCTGGCTTGAATTTCTCCTTAGAAAATGGGATTTTATATCTTATAACATTGTCAGTATGCAAATATTCTGAAGTTTTATGCTCTGCTTCCCTTATGAAGCTGAATGAATGCCTTTAACAGCACCCAAGTCACCTCTTGAATGCTCTGCTGCTTAGAAATTTCTTCTACCAGATATCCTAAATCATCTCTTTCAAGTTCAAAGTTTCATACATCTCTAGGGCAGGGGCAAAATGGGGCCAGTCTCTTTGCTAAAACATAACAAGAGCAACGTTTGCTCCAGTTCCCAACAACTTCCTCATTTCCACCTGAGACCACCTCAGCCTGGACTTTATTATCCAGGTCACTACCAGCATTTTGGGCAAAACCATTCAACAACTCTCTAGAAAGTTCCAAACTTTCCCACATTTTCCAGTCTTCTTCTGAGCCCTCCAAACTGTTCCATCCCCTGCCTGTTACCCAACTCCAAAGTGGCTTCCACATTTTCAGGTATCTTTTCCATAGCACCCCACTCTACTGGTACCAATTTACTGTATTAGTCCATTTTCACACTGCTGATAAAGACATACCAGAGATGGGGCAATTTATAAAAGAGAGAGGTTTACTGGACTTACAATTCCACATGGCTGGGAAGGAATCATGGAAGTAGGTGAAAGGCACATCTCATACAGCAGCAGACAAGAGAATAACACTTGTGCAGGGAAATCCTCCTTTTTAAAACAATCAGATCTCATGAGACTTATTCATTATCATGAGAACAACACAAGAAAGACTTACCTTTATGATTCCATTATCCCCCACCAGGTCCCTCTCACAACCAGTGGGAATTATGGGAGCTACAAGATTTGGGTAGGGACAGAGATCCAAACCATATCACCTCCCCTGGCCACATTCTTCCACTGAGGCATTTTTGGTGGCAGGAAACAGAGACTCATTCACATCACCTTGAGAAAAGATGGAGTGAGATGGGGACTGCCGGGACTCACGTAGAGAGAAGGTGGATGTGTGTATTAGGGTTCTCTAGAGGGACAGAAGTAATGGAATATATATATATATATATATATATATATATATATGTGTGTGTGTGTGTGTGTGTGTGTGAGAGAGAGAGAGAGAGAGAGAGAGTGTGTGTGTTTATTAAGTATTAACTCATACTATCACAAGGTCCCACAATAGGTCGTCTGCAGGCTGAGGAGCAAAGAGAGCCAGTCTGAGTTCCAAAACTGAAAAACCTGGAGTCTGATGTTCAGGGGCAGGAACCATACAGCACAGGAGAAAGATGTAGGCTGGGAAGCCAGGCCAGTCTCTCTTTTCCCATTTTTCTGCCTGCTTATATTCTAGCTGCGCTGGCAGCTGATTAGATGGTGCCCACCCAGATTAAGGGTGGGTCTGCCTTTCCCAGCCTACTGACTCAAATGTTAATCTCCTTCAGCAACACCCTTACAGACACACCCAGGACCAATACTTGGTATCCTTCAATCCAGTCAAGTTGACATTCAGTATTAACCATCACAGTGTGTGTCTGTGAGTGCTGACCAGGAAGGTGAGAGCAGGGAGCACCTGCTGGCCTCAGCTCTCTCCTCTAAGCATCCCTATGCTTTGTCCCATCCTCCTCCATGCCCCAGCTGCCTCCTTGTATGCTCTGTGCATGGTTTCTGGTCTTCTCCACTCTGCCCTGCTTGACCCTTCTTGGCCTTTTCCAGCCTCATGACCTCAGCAATACCTGCCAACAGCCCCAGCTGAAACATTCTCTAGGTGAAGGTAACAGGAGAGGGAATCTGATGGGCTCTAGCCACCTTTCCCTGCCAGGCCTCAGTCCAAATAGGTTCATGAATCGGCTGAACTTGAGCTAGGTGCCCTTGTCTGGGCCTATTGGTTTTCTCAGAAGTGGGAGGGGAACAGAGCCACTTGGTCAAATGCAGACCCCTAACCAGCAGGGTCTGCAGAGGGGCAGTTTCCCTGGGCTCAGTCTGGGGTCAGCCTGGGCTCAGTCTGTCAAAAACACCCTTGATTCATTCTCCTAGTACCCAAGCTGGGTAATGTCAGACAGTCTGACTGACTCCCTGCCTGCCCCAGTCCTTGTGAGAGGAGGTACTGGCAGGTACTGGACTCCTGCAGGGGTATCACCTATCAGATTTTGTAACCCCATGAAAGACACACTTGTGGGCATTTCTCTCATTGGAACAATCCCATCTCTAAGGCTTAGCTGGTGGAAGGGGTGTAGGAGACGCTGGCGGCATTCCCCACTATCCAGCCACAGTGTGGGAGATGACTCCACAGGGGTTAATTGGTTTCTGGCTGATGAAATCACAGCAGAGTTATCCATTGTTGAAGCTCTTCAACGGCATAACAGTTATTACTCCCTGGGCACTTCCCTGTTGCCTTCTGAGCCATTTCATTTTCTCAGCCTTGTCAGAAATGAGCATTTGCATCAACATGTCAGTGCCCCCCTTGTAATAATGCAATAATGTTATTGTTTCCCCACCGTTAGGAGCAGTGCCACAAAGCCTGCCACACAGGCATACACGCTCATTGGCCAAGCCCTGTCTGGGGCCGGGGCCTCACTTAGTGGTATGCCTGGGTGGAGAGGCCATCTTACCACCATGGACCTCTCCAGTGGCTGGCGGGCGACCTCCCCACCAGCATGGATGCTTCTGTCCCCAAGACCAGGCACTAAGAGTCTAGATCTCAACCCTTGCCCTTCTGTTGAGCCTGGACAAAGCACACAATTGGTAGAAGACTGGAAATAAGGTGATCTCTTCCACACTGTTCAGGCACATTCTGGCCCTGAGTGGGAGTTCAAAGGCTCCCACAGTCCATTTCTGGAGAAGGGCACTGCAGCTTCTAGCCCCTGGAGATAAGACTGAGGATCCAGGTTGTACTTCCAGCCTAGGGACAAAAGTAAAAGAAAGACCCTTATACTGTGCCTGGGCTGCAGGGACCTGCAGAGAACTCTGGCTACCAGCCAAGTGTGCTTGGGTGTGCTCTTCTTGCTGGCTTTGTCCCATGTGCATAGATAGAGACCTCAGAGTGGGGCCTGCTGCTGTGGGAGCCAGATTGCCACAGATAAAGAAGCCCAAGATCCTGGCTTCTTCATCCCATTCCTTTCTCTCCTCCTCCTTCTGCTCTCCTCCTCCCCCTCCTCCTCCTCCTCCTCCCCCTCCTCCCCCTCCTCCTCCCCC
>NW_016107952.1:48749-59267 GCF_001604975.1 Cebus imitator | reverse complement strand
TCCTTCCCCTCTTCTCCTTCCTCCTCCTCCCCTTCTCTTCCCCTCCTCTCCTCCTCCTCCTACTACTACTCCTTGTCTTCCTCTTCCTTCCCCTCCTCCTCTTCCCCCTCCCACTCCCCCCTCCTCCTACCTCTCCTCCCTTTCTCTGTATATTTCCACCTTATGAATAGTTAGCAACCACTTCTTGTTCTACCTCCCTTCTCCTGACTTGGATAGAGTTAAAAACTAGATTACTTTTGCCATTTCTTGGACCAGTATCTTCCATTCTCATTCTTTCCCACTAGAAGGATGTTCATCCTAGGACAATCTCTTAGAAACTACCATCTCTTCAAATCATGCCCTTATGAAATTCAATGCCTGACCTTCAAATAATAACCTACACTTTCCCTTATTTTCCTAATACAGAAGTGAAATGGGTACTAAGAAATGGCTGGAGAGACACACTTTTGCTATGAATTGCCAACCGGAAATGAGGCCATCTAGGTAGCTTCTCTAGAACTGTGGGGAAGAAGAGTGAAGGGGCCTGAGCACCCAGGGGTGCTGTCACCAGACATGCAGCCTTACTGTCAAGCAGTCACTCTCTGTCTTGGCACGTGGAAGGCACACTGGAGGGTTCATACAACTCTGCCGAGCACTTAATAAAGCAGCCAGTGTCAAGGGCTAGTGGCTGGAAGTACACTGGTGGTGTTATTTTTTAGCCAAGACATCTGCTCTTTCGCATCAGACTAATAGAGACGGGAAGGTCACAGTGCTCTGCAGGGGAGCCATCTCCAAGGACAGGAGCTAGTCAAGGACACTTGGGCCAGGTAATCTGTTACTTCTGAGCAGCACATAACAGTGACTAATCACCTCTATGGCTATGGATGCTGTTAAAAATTTGATATTAACACCCAATACATTATTTATGACCACAAATATGAATAATTCAGTGTGTCCACATTTAGCAGGTTTCTGCTTAAAAACCAGCTTTGCTTTGGGTCTTGGCTTGTTACATTGATCCAGAAAAAAAAAAAAGGACTAGGAAAGAAACAGCCTAGCTCATGTTCGGTGCCCAGGGAGGCTGGGACTTGCCACAGGGAGAGTTTTCAGCCCAGACTCAGGCTGACGCAGGGAATTCACTTAGCACCTCCACTACCTTCCATCAGTTTATTCATATCCACGTAATGAAGATAATTGGGCTAGATGATCTCTAGGGCTCGTTCCAGCCTTAAGATTCTGAAAAAGGGGAGAAATGAAAACTAATGAAAGTGGCAGGAAAAAAATGTAATATCCATGCTCCAGAAATGGTTGATTTCACTGTCTCAATCTTCCCAGTTGTCTGAGGAATGAAGCTGGGACTGCTTGATGGCCTGGTTTCCTGGGTGTCTACATGCTTGCATCACCTAGCAATAGGACCCACCTGCCTGTAAATGGCTTGCAATAGGGACTTATGCATCTCTGGATTCACTGTAGCACTGAGCACACTGCCCAGCACTTAGTAGGTCCTTCTATATGAATGTTAAGTGAAATAATTAATGAGGCAGATGTGAGGTGGACGTAATTCCTACCCCTTTGCTAGTTCAGTCCATTTCTGTGATAGAGAAGGCAAAAATTGTCAGGTGTGGTTTTTCTAGAATTTCAGAACTCTGTTCTTCACTCCAATAGGGCCATTTCATTCCTTTTAAGAGCAGCAGACTTATGGAAAACAGTATTAACTGTGAAGCTTTCCCAAACTCATTCATCTTTTGCCTTTGGTTGGAGTTGAGCTGATCTCCACTCTTCCTAAAAGTTAATCTTCTGTTCCTTGGCTTTGAAACAGTGGCCTGGGCAGCAGCAGGAACCTACCAGTGTGTGGCCTTGGGCAGGTCAATTCCCTAAGCCTCAGTTTGCTTACTGCAAAATGAAAGGGTCAGAGATTTACAGGGGCATTTCCAATCCAAAATTCTTTATAAACAGTGGGTGGGGAGAGAGACAATGGGACCTGCCTTGCATAACCCAGGATTTAGTGACACTCAGATAGTAAAACGTGGAATTGTCTGGCTTAAATGACGGAAGAACCATGATATGACCCCCAGACTCAGTGAGTCAATTGCTCTGTCCCACAGCCAGACCCTAGCAGCCAGCAGCCTCAGATTTGGGCTGATCATCTGTGAACCTGCTAAATCACACCTGCTCCTATAAAAATAACTCCATGTGCACTCCTGTGGGACAAGGGGAGGGAGACTGAAAGTCTCCCTTTGGATGATATCTAAGCTCTAGGCAAGAGACAACATTAGGAGTGATGGGAGTTAAAGCTGGAAGTCTCCTGGTCCAGCCAAATGTTCCCAAGTGCACCTGTTCATGTAGGAGAATGGGGAATTTTTCTATTTTAAAGATATGAGCCAATGGAGGCTCAATTACCTCTTTTGAGAGCCTGTTCTGGCTTGTGATCATGGGCACAGTTTTCTCTTAATTGAACTCTCTCTTAATGAAGCCCATTTCTTCCTCTTTAATCTTCTGAGTTGATAGAGAGGCACTGGCTATGGCTAGAAACTGAATTTAGACTTGCCCACTTCACTTTCCTGCTTTTATTTCCCAGCCTTCCTAGCAGGGTCCCTCTTTCTCCAGGAGAAAATACCCTTGTAACCTTAGGGTTAGAAGCCATTCCTCTATTTTCCATGTCTCCCCTCAGGACCATTTCAAGTGTTACACCTTCTTCTCAAAATACGGTGACCCAAGATTACATGTACTCACCCCCTCCAGTAGTATAGGTATGTTTTCTATCACCCTGCCCCAAATTTCATGTTTACTTTTACGTAACTCCACTTCTAACTTAATTCAGTTGCTGTTTCACTGTGATTCTCAGATCGTTTTCCGCCAGTAATGCCTGTTTTTGTTGTATGACACTAAGCTCATTTACATGCACATGATGACACTGAGAAATAGCAGACAATGATGACTGTGATGATGATGATGCAAATGAAAAGGAGATGGTGATGACATAGTATTGGTAAGAGCGAACAGTGTTCTTGGAATGCACTAATCCCCGAAAGCACATCATTTCATAGGAATGTACTTCAATATGTGTTTCTAGAAGATAAAGACTTTAATATGAGCACAATATAATTATTACATCTAAAAATTTCTTCAATATCATCAAATTTCCAATCAGTACCCAATTGTCTCATAAATATTTTTCATAGTTGGTTTGTTCAAACCAGGGTATAAACTAGATTGATGAGACTTTTAAATAGTTTTCTCCTTTTTTTCCTTGCAATTTGTTGTTGTTGTTGAAGAAACTACGTCATCTGTCCTATAGAATTTGCCAAGTTTGGATTTTGTTGATTGCATCTCAAGAACATTTAATGTGTGCCTCTGCTCCCTGTATTTTGTATAAACTGGAAGTTCAATCTAGAGCTTCATCCGATTTTGGTTCAATATTTTTTGCAAGACTGCTTTGTAGGTGGAGCAGGACATTTCCATTGAGAGGTTCATAATGCCTAATAGCCTCTCTATGAGGTCAGCAGATGCTAATAGTCATCTTCCAGTAATGCTCTATTGCTCAACCTGGATTACCATAGTAATGCGGATGGTTGCTTTGGAATTATTTGACAACTCGAATGTGTATGTCTCATGAAATTTCTTGTGTGTGTTATATCACAGTTTAAAAATGTTTAAAAGAAAAAATATGGGCATTTTAATAGGCAGTAGGAAGCCCCAAGGGCTGTGTGCAGGGCAGTCGTATCCGCGAGATAAAACAAGAGTACCTAGCCATTAAAGGTAGGCCTTAACAGCTAAAATCCTAGTTTCTGAAACCCAGAGGCCAATTAAACTGGGGATTCTAATGAGGCAAACAGCCATGGGCCTATGCTTTGGGGTGCCTTCTCCCTAGAGTAGATTATGCTTCTGCCTCCCACGAGGACCATTTAGAAGATTCCAAGCAGCCCTAATCAGGAGATCTGTGAAACAGCCTTCTCTGCTGGTGTTTATACTAAACAAGAGTATTCTTAAGTGGCTGTTTCCAGCAGCTAATCAGGTAGAAGGGAGCCTCAGCCAGGGACGTTTCCACATTTTGACCAATTAATGTGTGGCCCTAGGGGGACTCCCAGACAGGAGACAGGGTGGGGTCTTGCAGAGTCAACTACCCTCAGCGCCCTAAACTATAAAATGGGAGTAATAACAGTACCTATCTCCTAGTGTTGTTTTGATGGCTGAATGAGCCTATGCTTACAAATGAGCTGGCATGCAGTAAGGAACCAATAAATGTTGGCTATTCTTGTTATACAGTTCCTGAAACCTGTGACATTTGCTTCTACATCCGCAGAGTAGCCAATCTTGACATACAGTGTTAAGAAATATCAATTGATGAAGACAGTATTTAAAAATGCCACTTTCTTAGATCTATGAAGGGACTTTGCTGTGACATCAATGTGAGTCAAGTGATTTCATTTTTCTAGTAAGGAGATTTTGTATATTCGGGAAACGGGTGAACTTTCCGAGAGTCAAGCAAGACATAAATTATAATGATCACACTGATTGCCAGTCTGTTCCTTTGACCCTTAGCCAGAACCCTGCCAGTGCCCCATAGGAATTGTAAAGTCATTAGAAGCAAAGATATAATTAACATCCAAAACAGGCAGGGAGACAAGTTGTCAAACTTTGTGATCTCCAAATGACCGAGAGGCTAAAATCACTGAAGAGAAAATTAAAACACAAAAGCCAGATTTGCTTGACTTTGTCCTTTACTTTGGTTTAATGAGGGCCTGGCTTGAAGCTCACTGATGGAGATGGGATGGCATGATGGGCTGAGAGCATCTCTAAAATTAGGTTCCTCTTTCTGTTTAGAAATGATTTCCAAATGAGGCATTTTCCAGGACTCTTAACATTGCTATATCGGCAGTGATCCATCCCACAAACATGTATTGAGCATGTACAGTACAGGCGTAGTGTGAGATCCTGAAGAGCCGGTAATAAACAAGACAGACTTGAGTCTGGCCTTAGGGGACTTACACTGTAGAGGTAGAGACAAATAAATGAGCCACTACAGTAGGAGGAGAGGTTATATAACTTTAAGACATCCCAGTCTAATTAATAATATCCAAAAAGCAGTTCATGGGTCACCGGACAAGGATTTCACAAGAATGGATACCAT
Source organism: Cebus imitator (assembly GCF_001604975.1). Classification (NCBI taxonomy): domain Eukaryota; kingdom Metazoa; phylum Chordata; class Mammalia; order Primates; family Cebidae; genus Cebus; species Cebus imitator. The sequence continues at coordinate 54,157 of NW_016107952.1, read as the reverse complement.
TTCCACTCTAACTGCTGTGGTCTTCCTCTAGTTTTTCATCATTTGGTACCTAGACTCTTAACACATCTCCCTAATAGTAGAGTCCTCTTCCCAAAAGACCATTTTTATTATGTCAGATCCCTGCTCAAAAATATTTTGAGACTTTCCATGTGGACAAGGTCATGTGTAAATTCTTCAGGCTGGGTCTTGAAACTTGAGTATAGTTTTACAAGTAGATATGGGAGGTGGGGGTAGGGGAGCAGATTCATTGCAAATGGTTGGAGCAGTGAGTACATTGGAAAGGAACATTACCAAATAAGACAGATGGAGTCAGTGACCTTCTTTTCCATTCTTTCTTTTCTTGGTGAGCTGTTGGCATCTTCTGAGCTTCTGCACCTGCCCCAAGAGCCTGGAGGGACTGGGCCTGCACTAGATATCCCAGAACTAAGATTGGTGGGTTCCTCCTTCATGTTGATACTCACAGCTCAGACGAATATCAAAATTACACAGAGCCTGCGTATCAGTTATGAACAATAATGGTGGCCCTAGTTAATGAATGTTGTGCAAGGACTGAAGGATAATTAATGCTAAGAAACCAAAGAAAAGAAATTTTAACCAGTGTAGGTTAAATCTGTCCTGAGCAGGAAGTATGACTCCACAATTCCAATGGCTTTTTTCTGTTTTATGTCACATTCTCCAAACTTAAAATATCAACTGTTGGAGCACTTATCACACTGCATTTTAATTACATGTCTCCTTACTACCCCTCGTCTACCAGACTGTGGTGGCATCTTCTTCAGGAACAGTCTTTTACTCATTTCTTAAACAAAGTAGCTGGCACAAAGTCCAGCACACAATAGACACTCAATAAATGGTAAGTGAATTCTGTCCCATTGCCTTACAAAGTCATTTCCGAGAACCTGGGGCCATGGTAATTTGTCTTTTCTCTGAAGTTTCAGGGTACTGATCTGTCCTATTCATACATTTTCTGAAATTGCCTTACAACTTTTAAACGAATTCTAAATGTTCATTGGAATATTCTGTTCACAGAAAAAGCAAGTTATAAAGGCTGTCATTGCCTACACTAGTCCACAAATCTTATTTTTAAACCATTGTATTTGACTGAGCCAACACTTATTAAAAATGTTCTATGTGCTGAGTGCTAGAATGGACACTGGAAATAAAACAGCAGTTAGGCCCCGTCTTCAAGGAAACTCAAGATCCAGAACAGATAAATGATGATAGCACAGGATGAGGCACAGAGGAGGAAGTTTTTACCCTGGTGGTGGTCACAAAACCTTCCCAGGGAAAGTGACATCTGAGTAAGGTTTTAAAAGATAAGTAACTTTTTTTTGGAGACCGGTTCTCACTCTGTTGCTCAGGCTGGAGTACAGTGTTATTATGATCATAGCTTACTGCAGACTCAAACTCCCACTCAAATGAACCCCCCACCTCAGCCTTGTTAGTAGCTGAGACTACAGCCATGTGCCACCCCACACCTAACTTTTCAAAATATTTTTCTAAAGACAAGATCTCACTATGTTGCCGAGGTTGGTCTTGAACTCCTGGGCTCCAGTAATCCTCCAGCCTCAGCCTCCCAAAGCACTAGGATTACTGAAAGATGAATTAGAGTTCAGCCAGGTGGTAAGGTTGCAAAGGAAGAAACTGGCAGAAGCATGAGAGACAGAGAGACCTGAGATGCTTCAGAGTCTCGACGGCAGAGAAGGGAAGTGCCTGGGGACCAAGGAGCTGATTTAAGCTTCTGGCCTGTGAGCAGACAATCACAGAGAGCCTTTAAGACATGAAAGAACTCGAACTTTATTCTGTAGGTGATGGGGCACTTCAGGCAGCTGAGATGAATCCAGTCCAGTTGCAGACCAGAACATGGGTTGTGGGTGTAGCAACCAGAGGTGGAATCCAGGCAGAAGACATTGCATAGCCTTGGTGAGACAGTGGACGTTGGAACAAAGGTCATCCAAGCTTTCCTAAGCCTTTGTATATGCCCCAATTGCCTTTTTCTCCACTTCTTTGCTCTCATATTCTCCAAAAGAATGGGCAGTGGGTCATGGGCTCCAGCAATGTAAGAGCATTTGCATTAAAGTGTAGACGTGGACATTTGCAAGATTGCTGTCTATTAGTGGAGCTCCCTTGAGTACATCTTTTTTTTATTATTATACTTTAGGTTCTGGGGTACATGTGCAGATCATGCAGGATTGTTGCATAGGTACACACATGGCAATGTGGTTTGCTGTCTTCATCCCCCGTCACCTACATCTGGCATTTCTCCATGTTATCCCTCCCCGATCTCCCCACCACCCCTCTGCTGACCCTCCCTTGGCTCATGCAACAGATCCCAGTGTGTGATGCTCCCCTCCCTGTGTCCCTTTGTTCTCATTGTTCAACATCCGTCTATGAGTGAGAACATGCGGTGTTGGATTTTCTATTCTTGTGTCAGTTTGCTGAGAATGATGGTTTCCAGATTCATCCATGTCCCTAAAAAGGACACAAACTCATCATTTTTTATGGCTGCATAGTATTCCATGGTGTATATGTGCCACATTTTCCTTTTCCAGTATATCGTCAATGGGCATTTGGGTTGGTTCCAGGTCTTTGCTATTGTAAACAGTGCCACTATGAACATATGTGTGCATGTATCTTTATAATACAATGATTTATAATCCTTTGGGTATATACCCAGTAATGGGATTGCTGGGTCAAATGGAATTTCTATTTCTAAATCCTTGAGGAAGTGCCACACTGTCTTCCACAATGGTTGAACTACTTTACACTCTCACCAACAATGTAAAAGTGTTCCTATTTCTTTACATCCTCTCCAGCATCTGTTGTCCCCAGATTTTTTAATGATTGCTATTCTAACTGGTGTGAGGTGGTATCTTAGTGTGGTTTTTATTTGCATTTCTCTAATAATCAGTGATAATGAGCATTTTTTCATATGTTTGTTGGTCTCACATATGTCTTCTTTTGAAAAGTGTCTGTTCATATCCTTCACCCACTTTTGGATGGGTTTGCTTTTTTCTTGTAAATCTGTTTTAGTTCTTTGTAGATTCTGGATATTAGCCCTTTATCAGATGGGTAGACTGCAAAAATGTTTTCCCATTCTGTTGGTTGCCACTGTACTCTAATCATTGTTTATTTTGCTGTACAGAAGCTCTGGAGTTTAATTAGGTCCCATTTGTCTATTTTGGCTTTTGTTGCCAATGCTTTTGGTGTTTTTGTTATGAGGTCCTTGCCTATGCCTATGTCCTGAATGGTTTTGCCTAGATTTTCTTCTAGGGTTTTTATGATGTTAGGTCTTATGTTTAAGTCTTTAATCCATCTGGAGTTAATTTTAGTGTAAGGTGTCATGAGGGGGTCCAGTTTCTGCTTTCTGCACGCTGCTAGCCAGTTTTCCCAACATCATTTATTAAACAGGAAATCCTTTCCCCATTGCTTTTGTCAGGTTTGTCAAAGATCACATGGTTGTAGATGTGTGGCCTTGCCTCCAGGACCTCTGTTCAGTTCCATTGGTCTATATCTCTGCTTTGGTACCAGTGCCATGCTGTTTTGATTACTGTAGCCTTGTAATATAGTTTGAAATCAGGTAGCATGATGCCTCTGGCTTTGTTCTTTTCGCTTAGGATTGTCTTGGCTACACGGGCTCTGTTTTGGTTCCATATGACATTTAAGGTGGTGTTTTCCAGTTCTGTGAAGAAGGTTCATTGATTGCTTGATGGGGATAGCTTTGAAGCTATAAATTACTTTGGGCAGTATGGCCATTTTCACAATACTCATTCATCCTAACCATGAGCATGGAATGTTTCACCATCTGTTTGTGTCCTCTCTTATTTCATTTAGCAGTGGTTTGTAGTTCTCCTTGAAGAGGTCCTTTACATCCTTTGTTAATTGTATTCCTAGGTATTTTATTCTCTTTGTAGCAATAGTGAATGGGAGTTAGCTCATGATTTGGCTCTATTAGTCTGTTATTGGTGTATGGAAATGCTTGTGATTTCTACACATTGAATTTGTATCCTGAGACCTTGCTGAAGTTGTTTATCAGTTTCAGGAGATTTTGGCCTGAGACAGTGGGGTCTTCTAAATATACAACCATGTAATCTGCAAATAGAGGCAATTTGACTTCCTTCTTTCCTGATTGAATACCCTTTATTTTTCTTGCCTAATTGCTCTGGCTAGAACTTCCAATACTATATTGAATAGGAATGGTGAGAGAGGGCATCCTTGTCTAGTGCCAAATTTCAAAGGGAATGCTTCCAGCTTTTGCCTGTTCAGTATGATAGTGGTTGTAGGTTTGTTGTAAATAGCTTTTATTATTTTGAGATACATTCCTCTGATACCTAGTTTATTGAGAATTTTTAGCATAAAGGTTGTTGAATTTTGTTGAAAGCCTTCTCTGCATCTATTGAGATAATCATGTGGTTTTTGTGTTTGGTTCTGTTTATGTGGTGAATTACATTTGTAGACTTGCATATGTTGAACCAGCCTTGCATCCCCAGGATGAAACCTACACGATCATGATGGATAAGCTTTTTGATGTGCTGTTGCATTTGGTTTGCCAGTATTTTATTGAATATTTTTGCATCTATGTTCATCATGGATATTGGCCTGAAGTTTTCTTTTTTTGTTGAGTCTCTGCCGGGGTTTCGTGTCGGGATGATGCTGGTCTCATACAATGATTTGGGAAGGATCCCTCTTTTTGGATTGTTTGGAATGGTTTCAGAAGGAATGGTACCAACTCCTCTTTGTACGTTTGGTAGAATTCAGCTGTGAACCCATCTGGACCTGGACTTTTTTTGGTTGGTAGGCTAATAATTGCTGCCTCAGCTTCAACCCTTGTTATTGGTCTATTCAGGGTTTCAACTTCTTCCTGGTTTAGGCTTGGGAGGGTGCAAGTGTCCAGGAATTTATCCATTTCTTTCAGGTTTACTGGTTTATGTGCATAGAGCTGTTTGTAGTAATCTCTGATGGTAGTTTGTATTTCTGTGGAATCAGTGGTGACATCCCCTTTTTCATTTTTTATTGCATCTATTTGATTCTTCTCCCTTTTCTTTTGTATTAATCTGGCTAGTGGTCTATTTTATTGATCTTTTCAAAAAACCAGCTCCGCTCCTGGATTTATTGATGTTTTGACGTGTTTTTTGTGTGTCTATCTCCTTCATTTCTGTGCTGATCTTAGTTATTTCTTGTCTTCTGCTAGCTTTTGAGTTCTTTTTTGATCTTGCTCCTCTAGCTATTTCAATTTTTATGATATTGTGGTGATTTTAGATCTTTTCTCTCTTCTCTGGTGGGCATTTATTGCTATGAATTTTCCTCTAGACACTGATTTAAATATGTCCCAGAGATTCTCACACATTGTGTCTTTGTTCTCATTGGTTTCGAAGAACATCTTTATTTCTTTCTTTTTTTTTTTTTTG